>NC_081408.1:609610172-609832672 GCF_030272615.1 Cryptomeria japonica | reverse complement strand
TAATTGTGGTAGATGGCTTGGGTATGAGAATTGGTAAGAAATGAATTGGGAGTATGGAACATAAGATTGGGTAGCACCATATGTTTCTCTCTTGGTTTTAGTTTTCATGGTATACCACCAATGTAATAACCCACTTATCTTAACCCAAAATTTCAACTGATTTTTTTTTTGATATATAAATTATAGTTTCTTATTCTTAATTGTGTTTGATTCAATCACATACTTAGGTACATCTATCCAAATGTGATAGGTATCCATCCAACCGGGATGGGAATCTAACCATACGGGTTAGGCATCTATCCATACGGGACTAGGCATCTAACCATACTGGTTAGGCATCTAACCATATGTGTTAGGCATCTATCCATATGGGATGGGAAGTTTCATCTATTCAATTCGGGATAGGCATCTATTCATAAGAATAGGATATGCTCTGGCCAGAGACTTTGGACTCATCGAGACCATCTGGGTCCTGAGCCACTCTCTAAAGACTACACTCCCCTACTAGGAATGCACCGAGGTTGCCGTATTTAGGAGTAATATAAGAAAATAATTAAACAAGCTTGAGTTCCACCTCAGAATTTGGCCTAAAGCCTCGGGAAGTCAGGCGAATCCATACGGGATTCCTTCTGAGTATGCATTGAATTAATTTTAATCTTTCACTTAGAATTATCTATACCCTTTGATTGAAAGACCAAGGAGATTTAAATCCAATATCTCATCCTTATCCAAATCCTAATCCCCAATCCTAAATGCCTGAGTGCAAGGGACAACTCCATCCCTAGACTGCCTACATACCCGTTTCGGCCCGGGATCAAGGTGTAAAGTATGTAGTTATGGTTTCTAACTATGGTTTGATGTAAACTTTTTGGTTTTCAAATAAGGCTTCTCCACTTCCCAATTAATATTGATGTTCTAACAAAATAGATTATATGAAGCTTAACTATGAAATTCATCCCTACATTTAAATGTAACTCCTCCCTTTTACTAGTCTTATATTTCCTTAAAGTTAGAAGATAAATTTGACTAGTATTAGATTTGACTATTCTAAATGCCTTGTTTATTCAAATATTCAACCTACTTCTACTAAGAGATTAATATTCAAGATGAGAAGGGCCATTATATCTAGCTTCTTATAACTTGTATGATAACAATAAATGAGTAACTTGCGAAAGAATCAATGTAAAGCTTGCGTGAAAATATTGAATATGTTTTTTATTGCATAATAATAATGTAACTTAAAGATTAAACAATGTTCATTTCTTTAATGAGGATAATTTAACTAAATATAGAGAAGTTGAATCTAGGCATGATTACTTGGAAAGGAGGTCCTTTAGGACATTAGACAATTTTTGGTCAATAAATTAACTTAAATTTTCTAATCATAACAATAATGATTTAAAAGAAAATACCCACTACGTAACCTAATAAATTGATCCTAAGTTATAAGTTCAACTATAATTAGATAAATTTACCAACCAAGAAAATTTGACATTAATTTAACAATAATCCCAATCTATTAATTTAGATGTAAATTAATCCATGAATGTTAACTTACCAAACTGGAGTATTAATGAAATCAATCTATAAATTACCAACTAAAATTTAAATTGAAATAATTTATTTTTTTAAAAATTAATTTACAAATATTAAATTTATCAATTAGGATCTAATTTAAATAGATATTCAATATCAATTTTATCAATATAAAATTTAGATCTACAATTATTAACCTCAGTAATCTAAAAATTATATTTTAAAATAAACAAAAGTATTTACTTATGTTATTCTATTCCTAAAAATCAGATTTTTTTTTCTTTTCTCTTTGAAAAAGAATACAGATTTAAATGAGATTTGCATATTTGAAAGAAAACTTCTATCAAGATCTTTTCCTACATGTAGATCTATATTCTCAAAAAAAAAAGAGAAGGATAAGAAAGAAGATTTCTCTTATTTGACTATTCTATCAAAATAGCTAAGGGGTAATTTCTTTTGTTAGGGATGATTTCATACAATAAAATCTAAAAGAGATAAAAGACATTTCCTTTTGAAAATTACAAGATTTCATACAAGCAAGAGAAAATGGAAGAGAGGGGGACTTGGCTTGGACGAAGCACTTGTTGTTGAATCTTCCAATCTCCCAGCCAACCTTCTTCAATCCTCCCTTGTAGCTTGATAAAAAATGTTCAAAACAAACTTGGAAATCCTACCATGAAATGTGGCTTCATAATACTGCTACTACTACTACCAAGAATTTTCAAGAACTTCAGAAATTTACTTTTTCCATTCACCACAATGAACTCCCCTTTTTCAAAAATCTAGAATTCAATATATAGGAAAAGAGAGCCATTTCCCACTACAAAAGAATTAAATGATTTCCATATTATTTCTCCCAAAATAATTCCATGTAAAATTAATTATTGACAAAGTAGTGGTTACATGTGAGAAATAAAATTTGAAAAGTCTCTTCTAGAAACTTTCCTTTTTCTCCTACGACATGTGCTAAATTAATATATCGAGTAAATAGATAAATTCAAATTAAATTATGACCTCATGTGTGTGTCTCCACCTTTTATTTAAAAATAATTCTAACCTCATTCAATTTGTCAATTTCTATTTATCATTTCTAAACTAACATTACTCATGAAATTCATAATAATAATAATCATAGCTGTAGTAGTAGTGATAATAATGATAATAATATTAATAAAAATAGCAAGTCATATCAAGGTCCAAAAAGAGGGTTATGACAACCAATCTCTCTCAAGTTTATAGGGGATCTATTGTAATAGTTTCTCCATTGAATGCTAATTGATTATATTATATATGGGGTATACTTGCTTCATATAGAGGCCTTTGTTGGTAGTGATTATTATGATATGACATGCAACCTTGACCAAACAACTATTGATTGTATGGATGGTTTTTGGGTCAATTATTATTTATATAGAAAGGTACCTACACATTATGTTGAGTTGTTTTGAGAGCAATAACCTTATTTGACATAGTATATGTTGGTGTGATTAGGGTATTTAATCTAAATACTTTCCTCTCAGGTCCCATTCACTATAATTTACTTAGGTAACTCTTAGGGAATTACCATTTTATGTCTCAATTCATAAGATTAAGAAATGTGTTATAATCTTATGCCATCCTATGTCTCACCTTGGAAAATTATATAAACCAAGGCTTTCAATATAATTCAATCTATTATATTGAATCATATTCGTGTACACTTATTGTGCATTTACATCCTTTGATATAATAGAATCACTCTCTTGTGTTTGGCCTCTCTTATGATTTCATTAAATGTCCTATATCTTTGTGGCTATCCCTATAGCCAAATATTGCATCGTATAGAGCATTCTATAACAAATCTTACATGTGAAAGGAAGTAGGGTACATAGAAAACCTCCTCACACTAATATTATGAGAAGAGTGTTGTGAAAAATTTAATATTTAATAACTCTATAAAGAAAAAATATTAAAACAAAAAAATAACAATACATTCCATAACACAAGTGTACATGGGGAAAAACCTTTTAGGAGAAAAAACCCACATTCGAAAGCAACTCAATGTATTATTCAATAAATCATAATTATAATAAACATATAGAGAAATCCTTTGTGGAAGTATCACCAAGAAGAGGTGTAAAGAGATTATTATAGCTTAATTACCTCTATTCGAAGCACCTAAAATATAGGAGATACAAAACCTAAAACCTTCAAATTGTAATTAGAAACCCATGAACTAAAACCACCCAAATTGGTACCCAAATTCTCTCCCAATAAAAGATACCCAATGGTATGTCATAGTACACATCATAAATTTATTAATGGGTCTAACTTCCCTTTACATCTATTTTATGGATCTAATTTTTTTTTAATATTTCCTACCCAAACTTTTGAAGGCCATATATTTGGATTTGGTAGGTTTATTGGGCCCATGTTTATTTTTAAATTGAATCAAGAGATATGCAATGTGCATCACCATAAGTAGTGTTATGCAAACAAGACCTTTTTTTTTTGGCAAAAAAAAACTTGCCTATAACCCAAAAACTGATTTTTTTATTTAACATCCAAAAATACACATTGTGTAATCTTAACATTA
This sequence comes from Cryptomeria japonica, assembly GCF_030272615.1. Lineage (NCBI taxonomy): Eukaryota > Viridiplantae > Streptophyta > Pinopsida > Cupressales > Cupressaceae > Cryptomeria > Cryptomeria japonica. Next base: position 609,828,561 of record NC_081408.1, on the reverse strand, counting down.
AGAACATGGTTGAGACACCTTCCCTAAAATATAGTATCAAATATTGCAATATTTATCCTTATTAGAATTATTGAGAGATATAGGCTCTAGATCTTAGTCTCTCTTGAAAAATGTGAGTATGCTATTCTCTTACATAATATAATGACCTAGAGAATTAGAAAAAATAATTTAAATACTAAATTTTGAGGGTTCTTCTTTCTAGATTTGTATTGCAAACTTATTTTAAAACGTGTTGGTACAAATCTAATCTCACAATTGATTTAAAAGTGCCATATAAATTCATCATTTAAAGCATTATTTCCTAACACTAAGAGAAAACTAGTTAGATGAAATAACTCAATCACACCAACACAGACTATGTCCTATATGGCTATTGCTCTCAGATAAAGTCAACATAATGTATAATACCTCCCTATATAAATAATAAATGTCTAGAAAACTATCCATATAATTGAAAGTAGCTTGGTCAAGGTTACATGCCCTTTCATATAATAATAAAAAATACCAACAAAGGCCTCCATGTTAAGCAAGTATACCTGATATGCAATATAATCAATTAATATCAATAGATAAACTATTGCAATATATACCAGGCTATAAACTTGAGAGAGATTCATGGTATCCCAAAATAAAATCAAGAGAGAAACATATGGTTCTACCCATACCTTATGTTCCATACTCCCAATTCATTGTTTACCAATTGTCATACCCTATCGATCCACCATAATGAATAGAGTGTAATTGCTAGTTAGAATAGTCAACAATTTGATGCACAAAAATATTGAAAGAAAATCAACAACTAGGAATAAACATTCATAACTTGATAAGATTATAAATATTATTCTCAATGTGAAATCCTTCCAACTTTAGAAGGGTAGAATCTTATATTTGATTATCAGACAAGAGAGAAATGGAAGGTGATAGAAGAACAATCTCAACCTAGGACCTTTCTTCATATAATATAAAAGGAAAATGAAGCACTAGTGTTCATTTCTCCAAGATAGTCATTTGTGATTAAGGATGGGTCATCCTTTCCTAAGCACCATGATGAAGTGCATACTATCAATGAGGTACCATATGCATAGTGGTTATCAATTGATGTTGCTTGGGGTGAAACTAATTAGATGTTCAAAGAACCTAGAGCCAATAATTATCTCATTCATGAGGAGTATCTTAATATTTGAGATCATAAGGAAGCAAGTGAATTGTACCTACTACAGAATAGGTATTGGTTATGGCATCTAATTTTTGTCTCCTCAAGAAGAAAAGTATTAGGCATTCTTGTAGCTCTAATTATATTATACCTACAGCATTTTGGAGTATGAGGCAATAGAGCAAGGATTTCAATTTTTAGAAATAAGAACATCAAGATAATTCATATATATGATGAGTTAGAACTATTAGTTAGATAGGTTAGATCTTTATATGTGCCCCAAAACTATCTCATTAAAGAACACAAACCCCATGAATGGGATCTCTTTGTAAACTATGATTCTACCAACATATAGGTAGTGTCTAGGAGGAAGAATGTTGAAAAAAAAAGAATGACACTTCTTGGCTCCCAATTGTAACATGCTATGGACTTGCTAAGAAATAAAGATGGGACAAGGTTGATAATAAAACCAATAGTAACTAATAACCAAATCCACTGGGTGATGTTTTAAAATTGTCTTTATATTATGGACTTCCTCCAAAATATTAATAGCTTTGTAGAAGAGGTCACCTCTAAAATTGAAGAATCCTATTAGGATCAAATAATGCAACTAAAAGGAAAAAAGTTATCTAGAGGTATGGTGAATATTCAAGGAATTTTCAGCCCTAATGGCTCATGTAGAGAAAAGAAAAATATTATAGCCAGCATGTAGGAATATAAAAATATATAAATTTCGTTTAGGGAAGTATTATCAAGATATAAAAAGTCTATAGATGATAAGAGGAATGCTCAAATTCACATATATAATAATTATGATTAGGTCATGGCATACGACTATGAAGGCTTGAAAGAATACAATAAATATTTACTATAGAACATAAGTGAGACTCGACTAGAAATCAACCTAGTTAGGTTAAAGCACAGATTGGTGAATCCAAATACTTTATTGATTTAAAGTGGTTCAAAATGGTGAGATTAAAAATCACTCACTTGACCAACCACTCAACATGGTTATTATATCTTGTCCCTATAAGGAAAAAGATTTGAGATATTAGACCAAGTATAGATTTTAGAAACTTGAATAGGGAATCTCTCAAGGATCACTACTCACTACCATCCATGGACCAAATAATGTAAATAGTGGTTGGTTTAGACATATTTTTCATGTTATATGATTTTTCTAGTTTCAATTAGGTACCAACAAGAGAGGAAGATTAACACAATGTAATTTACCACAAGATGGGAAATTTATGCATATCAATAAGTGCTTTTAGATTTATCCAATATTAGTGCTTCCATTAATTGGATTCAAGAAATTAATCAATAAAATCATCCTGACATATATAATTATGTTCTCCAAACATAAAGAAGATGACTTCCATTAATTAGAGAAAACATTTGAAAAATGTTAAAGATGATTGAGACTTTAACCAATCCCAAGAAATGTATATTTGGAGTGCCTTAAGGGAAATTATTGGAAAATTTGGTTTCAAAAGATGCCATTACCATAGACTCAAAAACATCTGAATCATAAAAAGGTTTACACTCTTTGTCTGCTATCTGTCAGTTGCACTTTAGACATATTGTTAATTCATAAGAATTATACTTTCTATTGATTAAACAAATTGTACAATCATAATTTAAAAAAAAAAGACATTTCAATTATAAAAATATTATAAAATAATTTGATATTATATTAAATTCCTTTTAAATACTCCAAAATATAAATATTTCTAAAATAATTATTTTCTTTAATAGTAAAGATTTTTTATAACTTTCACATTAAAAATATCAATTGCACTATTTTGTATATAAACCAACTACAAACACTTCACGATGAGTTTCACTTGTAATCACTTTAAACAGCTCTTCTAGTGGCCTGAAAAAGCCGATTATTCGTCGGCACAGGGTAAACTCTGCGGACACTGTTATGATAAAAAACCCTCCCCTGATGGACTCCAGAATTCCTAAACCGAGTGCCTTATACAACATCACAAATATGACAATAATGGTAGTGGGGGCGAAGTAATACATTGAACAATAGAAGAAAGCTGCCAACTTATAATAGTCATGCCTTAGCTGTACAAAGATGCCCCAGGTAATTAATGAAAGCATCAACAGGCGAGCGGTAAAATGAATGCGCATACACCAACTACGAAGCCCCGATGGCGTCGGAGAAAGGTTGCGTATGCTAAAAGAACTGCTGCTACAATAGAAGTGCAAAATGCCAGCCAATCCCATATTACAAAAGCTTCGAAAGCACGGCGAGATAAACGGGTGGAGAGGGACCTGTTATACTTCTCATGGGGTGGCAGGGTGAACGCTGCCTGAAATGTGACTGTTGCAATCAATATGGCGCATACTGAAAGACAGTTAATTGTTGTCGAATATTTTTCCTCACTTGGAAATGGCTTTGATGTTTTTTTTCTCTGGTCTACCGCTTCCACTCCCTCGATGGCATTCTTCCTGCGGAGGATTCTTCGAATCTGCAGCAACCTCAATGAGTTTTTTTAATCATATGGCTTTAAAGGCTTATGTGAATTCCATATTAAACTATACTGAAAGCAAATTAACTGGCAAGGGAAGTTAAGGCTTACGCACTGCAAAGTAGGGAGACAATGGTTCTTCATTGTACTTTTGATTTGCTATGTCGAGCGCAGTGTATCCATTCTTGTCAGCGATATTAATTACTCTTGCGAAACGCACCAAAGATTTCACGACACCCGCTGGAGCATTTTCAACGGCACAGTGGAGAGCAGTCTTACCGCTTTCATCTCTTATTTCAACACAGTCTTCTGCAAACCTGAGTATGCAATTCACAACGTCCGCATGTCCACGTTGTGCTGCTAAGTGAAGTGCAGTCTGTTGTTTGAGTTTATCCTGTTTAAATGAAGAAGAAGTATCACACTGTAGCAGCTTCTCAACAGTACTCTTCCTACACCCACGTAACGCAGCAACATGCAATGGCGTGTTCCCCAAAAAGTAATCCGCTATTTTGCAAAGCTCAGGGGCTTTTTCTATAAGTTCCGCAGCTACCTCTGCACGAAAGAATACAGACAAAGGTGGATGAGAGAGAATTGTTGAAACGAGATAGGCATCTGCAAACAAAAAGCACAAATGGCCTTTTTTAGGTTGCATTGAATAGTACCATCTTTCTTAAAGAACAAGGCGTGGTGCAAACATGTCTGGCCGTCGAATCTTGCGTAGTGGCGAGGATCTGTGTTTGGCAACAACATTTTGAGTGCATAGGCGGATGCTGTGAAGAGGGGAGACTCGCCTTTGTTGTTGCTGATGCCTGCGAGCTCTGCATCAACTGTGATTAACATTTTCACGATTTGGGCATTATCTCCTCCTTTCAGAGCCTCGTGCAAAGCGCTGTTCTCCTCTTCACTCTGAGCTCTCAAGAAACTATGTCGTTGCTCTTCGTTCGTTGCTTCTTCATCTGGTTTTTTCATGAGTTGAAGAAGCTTTTCCACGAAGTCCCTACGACCATGGAATGCAGATATATGTAAAACAGTGTCTCCTCTTTGGGAAACCTGGGCGAGAATATCAACATTCTTCTTCTGCTTGTGCATCATCTCCTCCAGTGCTGCAACGTCTCCAGACGCAGCTGCTTTGTACAGCGTTGTGGTCATTCTTTCCATTCTCTCAGTGAAAACTGATGGACTTTCTCTCATTTGAAAATAATTTGTATACCATAAACGTCTCGATTCTCATTTATTGTTATAGGACCACTAAGTAATGGGAATAGAGACAGTTGCGTTCTGGGTGCAAATTCAAAGAACGTCCATTCAAATGATTCATTGTATCGCATAAAACAAAATAAATGGATTTATTCACCACATATTCAATCGTTCACACATACAATGACAAAATAAATGGATTTATTCAGGCAATATATCATTACTTAGTTTCAAAAGAGTGGAGAAAAGGGCATGTGATCGTGTCCGTAGGGTCGGGTACCTAGTGCTTACTGGCTGTTAAAACGTAACTCTCAGCGTAAATTTTTAAGAGATGTAGATCACGACAGAATAGTCAAAATTGATTGCGTCTTTAGGGGTTCGACATTAACTTTGTCCCGATTTCACAGCGTATTTCACGGGTTAGTATTCATTGACTATTGAATATTACGAACACTTAAGTGACAGTCATGATGAAGCATGCGTGGTTATCTGATTACAATTGGCATGAGCTTTACGTCGAGAGTATAATACCATGAAATCTTAAAACAATATAAGTGCAGATTTCAGATTACAATAAGAATGAAATCATTACTCTTCAAGAATATCGAGTACATGTTCTTATTTAATAAGATTCATAGTTGTGAGAAGAATCATAATGATCCTTAGCAAAAGCTGGCAACTGAAACTTTTTTTTCTTTTTCTTTTATTTGTACAGGATAAAAATATTAGATCATGTTTTTTTTCAATAGTAATGGTAGTTTTATTTTTTATATTGTTATTTTATGTATTTTAGATTAGAGTATCAATAATTTTAAATTATATGTCTAAATTTTATTAAATTTAAACATGCTAAAATAAAAATGTGAGTATCTATATAGATAATAAAAAATATTTCTTATGCAAGTAGAATATTTTGTTCTTTTGAGTGCATCCAAGTTGCCATTAGGGTTTGGAGAGTCATGGAACCTATGAGGTGGTCCAAATGTGTTGTGAGTAATCTCTAAGGGTGATGATTATATCGGTTTTCATGTTCATGCCTATAGGAAGTTGATCGCTACACCTAGGATCGATGAGAAAGCCTAGTATGCCGAGAGAAGTCTTGTAAGGTTTAAAACCCTATTCATTTTTGCCTAAGACATCCCAAGCCTTCCTCAGTGATTGGTTGGCATCTAGGGACTTCATTTCTTTACTTGTGCATTGTCACATTATGGTAGGATATCGTATGGTTGTAGTTGAGCTAGTACACTTCTACATGTAGCAGTGGAGCTCTGTCTTGAGTTGGTTGGCCTTGTGTGATGTGAATAAGAGGTTGATGAATCCCTCATCCCATCCTAATGCTAGTTATGAAAGCATGCGATTGTGGTATGTGTCGATTACCATCAACGAGTCTCCTTCCTCTCTCTTTTCTAGCATTCATCATAGCAAGTGGTTCCCTTGGTAGTCTTCCAATGTCGTCATCTTGCTTGTGTAATGGTGTGGTCTTGCTTAGGTGTTCTAGTATGTCACATTTTTCCTTGTGATAGTTTGGTGCACATTCTTGTGCAAGTGCAACATGTTGCATGTTGTATCTTTGTGTTGTAGTTGCTAAGCTTATTTGAAATGTTTCAAAAAAAAATTATTCTAGTCTTAGCTCATTTCCTTGAGAGTTCCTTAATGAGACATTACAATTATATATATATAATACACATACACATATATGTATGTATTTATTTTTGTATATATGTTATATATTATTTTAATAAAAGAAAATGGGGGCTCGCAAATTTGTGCATGCAAACCAGGAACAAAACCTTGTTTCCACAAGTATTACATTCAACGAGGGAATAGATGAATTCACTTGGTTCAAATCAGATCAAAAGGAATGAGCGTAAAATGGATTTAGGTTCTCCTTGATTAGAGATTGAAAGTTGATTGTGTAAAGATGTAAATTGAATGTTTGATCTAGGGATAAATGTGTAAAAATTTGTAAAAATTGACATAAATTAACATTCTAGCAAGTAGTTTCAAATTTGATACGCAGAAATGAGTATAGATCTTAAAATTGACATAAATTAATGAGTTATGGCCGATTTCAAACCTAGACACATGCACCTGCCTGCACAAAAGTGAATTATCTTCATATCTTTGGTTCCCATACTTCCGTAGGAGAATTTGAAGATCTTTCAGGGACAAAATCCCAGAGCTTCTCTCACAACCGAGGGCCTTTAGTGGGGTTTTCCTGAAAGTAACTATATATCAATTACTATGCAGATCTATAAATAAATACTTAAGAAATTTTTCTTGAGTTTGCATTTCACTGTGGTCAATTCACTGCTAAATCAGGACAAGAACATTCTCGCTAGCTCTGGGCGTAGGTGGAATCCGTTCTCTCCTTACTGCGTTGCCTCCTATCATTTTTCTAGCCCTCAGCCATTAATCATTTCTCACAACCTACTTCTGTTCATTTCAAACTCATGCTCTTCCTTTCCCTCAGATTAAAAATAGTTTTAAGACAGACTGGGCGGGAACGAAATTTAAATTTGACATCATGTATTAATGTCTCAGCTTTGCTGAACATGTGCAGTACAAATACTGCAAAGCAAACACATCGTAAGACCATTCTTAACAGCGAGAAACAAACTGGAATAGAAAACGGAAGAGAAAACCGAAGTTAGAGCTAGTGTGCTAGTTAAGCCCAACGCCAATCCGGTGGAGAAGGCTCCCACTGACTTGCACAAGTGGTCACATGCTACCTCTTTCAAAAGACAAACTCGAACGTTATTTACTGTAAATATTTCTGTAGACATAAGTATAGATATTGAAGATACAGGAACGAAGGAAACCTTTTTAACAAGAAGTTTGGATGCAAATTTTGATTTATTTTTTAAATGCAGTGCTTTTTTGAGTAATTTAGGAATCCACATTGTTTTTTATTTTCTTTTTGTTTGATGGGCCTTTGTGGCTTTTTGGATTCTTATTTTTGTTTTTGGATCAAATTTTGCTTTATTTTTACTTGTCCAGTAGATGAAGCATGTTGATCTTTGAATGTATGTGGATTTTTGGACTTTGATTTTATGCTTGGCATCCCAATTGTTTACAAAGGGAATGAGATTCATGAGTTGATATGAATGATATGGAGGTATTTTGGATGAGTTGTTGTAGGTAGATGGTTGAAAGGTTCTCAAGGATGCGTGTCTTTGTTGATCTTGAATTTTTGTTGTGTAAGTGGATTGTGAGGTAGGGTTGGTATGTATAGTGGATGGAGAGATGTAAGTGGCCAAGGTAGATGGAGGAAAGGATATAGGATTTAGTAAGGATATCAAAAACTTCAGAGTAAGCTATGTATGCATTATCAAATATTTTTTAGCAATCGGGTACTGATTGTTTTTTAAATAAGACATGAGTGCACTTTGAGGTGGATATGGTATGGAAGGAATGATACTATCATGGAATAGATTTGATCAGATGGCATTTCTTCTTGTGAAATTGATACTCAATAAATTGAGGTTTGTTGAGAAAATTTTCTTTTCTGATTTTGATCAAGGGCCTAAAGAGTTGCAAGTGTTGAAGAAAAAATAATGGTTGTAGAGAAGAAGTTTGTGAAAGCTTTATCAAGATTTGATAGTACACACAATGTAATTGAAGATATTTATTGAAAGTCTCAAATTAAAGATAGATACTTTAGGGAGTTAAGGAATAAGTCAATCTTTGTAATATGTAAACTATCAAAGAAGTAGTGTAATGAATGAAGTTAAAATTATTTGCATTTTCTCTCAGATAGGGATCATGTAAGCTAATTTGTAGAAGAGCCATTGGATGCATGCTATGAGAAGGAGAATGAGATTAATGGCTTTCATGGGTCACAATAGTCATAGATTCAAGGCCTAGTTAAGATTGTTGTATAGTTTAGATACATATCAAAATAAAAAGATAATTGTTTTTATAGATATTAGATTTCTACGGCCTTAGCAGCAATGTATACAAAGTAAATAAGCATAGACAAAAGATAATAGTTTTCTTGAGGAGGAGAACACATATTAGACTAACTATTAATTTTTGTTTTCTTCATTTTGCTAAGAATCTTCTAGCAGTGTATAGACTTCATTTGTTCACAATATATTACAAACTTATTTATATTGAGCAAGACATCAATAGTTCATTTGTTCATAATATATTACAAATTTATTTATTTTGAGCAAGCCATCAATAGAGATTAAGTGCTCACAAACATGACTGTAGTAAGTCCTCACAAATATGATAGTGGTTGAATATGCACAATAGAGTTTATTAAAAATAATTTAAAATCTTTCAAACAATACTATTGGCAGTGACTAAATTCAAAGATTGCAGGTTATACAAAAAATAGTAAATAGAATGCTACTATACTATAACCTATATTATTTTTAATACAAACACTAAATAACATAGTTTGTAGAAATATTTCAATCCTTTCCAATGCTTCATGCTTTCTAAATTGCCAAATCTACTGATATCCTAGTCTTTCTCTAATATTAGTGTTTTAAATCGACACATAAGTCACTTTTTCTCTTAAGAAATTAAACTTTGAAATGAGGTTACACTATATTATGTTAGAAAAGTTGACCATACTAGTCACTTAAGGTTTGTCAAAGAAGTGAGATTACTATTTCTAAGTGAGACCAATGAGACTTATTGTCATGATGAGTTTAATGCAATTTATTTTTAAAAGGTGAAATTGTAAGGTGACAATTCATAATTGTAAAAGAAGAGAATACAAAGTCTCAAAAAGATACAAAAATTTATTGTTTTCTTTTTGGAAGTTCATCAGTAAGATTCATAATTGATTCATATCTATTTGCAATTTTCATGGTTAAAATTTTAAATAATATCAAAATAATGTATCACATATCAAGATTAAATATATATTGAATTTATTTTATATAATACATTTCACATCTAAGCTAATCATGTTTAAATAATTTGATATAGTGACAAACCAATAATAATATCTATGTATAAATAATAGTCAAGTTTTAAAATAGTTTGTATGCTTCTCCAATAGAGAGCCAAAGGAAGAAAACTTTAAATGGAAATCCTTCACTAAATATCAACTACAATTTTTCCATGTAAATTATATGTCATCGAAAGTACTTTGGAAGGCACATATTATTATTAAAGCATTGCCTATTCCATATGTACTTTGGAAGGCATGTATTAATATTAAAGCATTGCCTATTCCATATGTACTTTGGAAGGCACGTATTAATATAAAAGTATTGCCTATTCCATAGTACTTATCATATGCTAGCTCTTGCAGGAGATTGCAAAGACCCTCCAATGTCCCAAAAAAGTCTTGGAATTTGACATGGCCGTTTTTTACTTTTGGATCGTATATGACAACTTAAAAAATTATTGGATCGTATGCATTGACATGCTATTTTTTTCTTCTAAAAGTGTATATATGACACTTCAAACTATTAATAAATAGTAAGAAATTATAGTGGGCAATATGTATTATATAGTATTTTAATTTATAATATTGATATATATTATTTTAGAATGTTTATTTTAAAAATATAAATTTATCCAAAAAATAGTAAGATATATTAGTTTCTCATTTTATAATATTTTAATATGAATTTTCAAAATAGTTTCTATTTTCTTATACGAATTTAGAAACTTAGTCAATTTATTTTTTAAATATTTTTAAAAAGATTGTCTCCAATATCAATTTAGAAACTTGTCATAACTGAAATGCTTAAATATAATTATTTCAAAATTTTAAAATTGTTTCTATTTTCTAAATGAATTTAGAAACTTAAGCAATTTTATTTTTTATAAAATTGTCTTAAATATAAATCTAAAAATTTGTCATAATATATTAATTAAGATTTTAAGATTTATTATTTATAAATTAGTAATTATTGATTGATTATGATTTAATATTAATATATAATATATTAATTTATTAAATGCTTATTATAAATATGTATTAATTTAAAATATACTTAAAATATAATATAATTAACAAGATTTTTCCTATGAATTTAAAAACTAATTTAATAAATTTAAGATTTTTGCATATATTATTAATTTACCATTGTTTTCTAAATTTTTAGATTTGATATGTACATATGTAATATGAATAATGAATATTATGTATCACCAAATGAAGGTGAAAATGATGGTACAATCAATCTCATTTAGATGGTTAATAATATTAAGCTAATTATTAATTAAGTTTTGAGGATGAGATAACATTTTTTATGATCAAATTTAATCATAGGGATAGTAGTACAAGAAAGAATTACTAATAAAAAAATTAAAGGTAATCTATCAATCAGCCACATGTTGATAGTGACTAATATTGCTAATAAGTGATAAGAAAGATATGTTAAATTTTCTCCCAATCAACTTTGCATGCATGGGAAATTGAACTATAAGCAATTGTCAATAAAAAAAATGATGAAATATAATCAATTGGCCTCACAAATGGCCAATATTGCTACTTATTACTAATTAATGATAAATTGATGGTATTTATATTAATCAACCTTATTCACATGGTAAGCAGTACAACAAATAATTTACAATAATAAAATATGGTATTTTATCAATTAACATCATTGAAATTAATTACCAAGTGATGAGATAAAGATTCCATTTTTGTTAATCAGCCGTATTCACATGAATAATATTACTAAAAAATGGTCAATGAAAAATGATAATATTTTACCAATTGTCCTTATTCAAATGGTTAGTACTATTACTAAGTGATAGGAAAGAGATGGTATTTTTGTCAATTAATCTTACTCACATGAGTAGTAATATTACAAAGAATTAACAATAAAAAAGTGACGGTGTTCTATCATTCAACATCATTCATATGGGGTAGCGGTGTTATGAAAATTGATAATTAAAAAAGATCGTGTTCTATTGATTGATTTGATTTATACGGGATGAGAAGGAGGTTGTCTTTTGTAAATTAACCTTATTCACATGGCAAGTAACACTACAATGAATAATGCTAATGAAAAATGTATTTTCTCAATTAACCTCATTTGAATGGAAAGTAATATTACTAAGTGATGATAACAAGATGGCATTTAATTCAATCAACTTTATTCACATCGGTAGTAGTACTAGTATAAATAATTTATAATAAATTGATTGTATTCTATCAATCCAACTTATTCAATTAATAATACCATCAAATACTAAGTGAAAATAAATTAGATTTTTTAATCAAGCTTATTTGTATAGCTAGCAGTACTATAAATATTATTTAATAAAAAATGATAGTATTCTATCAATGAGGTGATAGTATTATATCATTTGACCTCATTGAGATGCACTATTAAGTGGTGAAGAAGAAATTTGTATTTTTCAATCAGCTTTATTCACATGGTCATTAGTACTATAAATAAAACCAATTAAAAAGTGATTGTATTCCATCAACAACCTCACTCACATGGGTAGTCGTACAATACATAAATGTGAATGAAAAATGATGGTATTTTATCAATTGACCTCATTGAGATGTCCAACTAAGTGATGAGAAAAGTATTTATTTTTAATCAGCCTTATTCTCATGGCTAGTAGTACTACAAATAATTACAAATGAAAAGTGAAGGTATTTTATCAATTGACCTTATTTAGATGGTTGATAATATTACCAAGTGATAAGAAATATAAGGTCAATCAACCTTATTCACATGCGTAGTAGTAATAAAAATATTTATCAATAAAAAATAATGGTGTTATATCAATCCAACTCATTCAAATGACTAAAATACTACTAAATACATAGATGGATATATCCCTATATATATTTGTCAATAAAAAATGTTAATATTCTATAAATTGACCTCATTGAAAGGTACTATTAAATAATGAAAAAGAGATTTGTATTTTTTAATCAACCTTATTCACATGCCTAGTAGTATAAAGAATTGCCAATGCTCTACCTCATTAAAATGGCAATCGATATTACTAACAAATTAAGTGATGAGAGGGATATTATTTTTTCAAGAAACCTTCTGACATGGATACCGATACTAAAATAATAACAATTATGGTATTTTATTAATTGACATCATTGAGATGAAATACTGAGTAATGAAAAAGAGAATGTATTTTTGTTAATAAACCTTATTCACATGACTAATATTACTACAAAAAATTGAAAACAAAAAATGCTAATATTTTGTTAATTGACATCATTCAAATGATTACTATTATTACCAAGTAATTCAAAAGAGATGATATTTTAGTCAATTAACCTTATTCACATGAGTAATAGTATGACAAAGATTACTAATGAAAAGTTATGGTATTCTACCATTCAACCTTATTCACATGGATAGTAGTACTATAAAAGTTGTCAATTAAAAATGATGATGTTTTATCTATTGACCTGCTTAAGATGTACTAATAAGAATAAGAAGTAAGAAAAAATTATTAAGAAATTACCATGTGGTCAATGGACCTTTGGTCTACTAGTGAAGTTGATTGGCTCAGAATGAGCCTACCAAGGATCAAGTCTTGCCGAGTGCAAGGCTTAACATCTTAAGGGATGAGGTTGGGATTGTGCCTCAAAAAATTTGTCGGAATAGATACCCCTCAGTCCTTGACTCTCTATAGACTTATGCCCCATATTAGATGGCTGCAAAAAAAATTACCATATAAAATAAGAAAGAAATATTTTAAAATTGCCATATAAGATTTGGAGAAAAGCAAAGTCTCCTTAGAAAGGCACGAATAGTAGGATTAATGACAGAAACCCCTTAGAATGGTAGGGCTAGTTATGCCAGAAGTATTTTGGACCCACGTGTCAATCAACACGAATGTGCTTTCTTCGTGAAAAAAACTGTTGTTAAAAGGAGGTAAACCCACTTTCTTACGGAATTTGGATTGCCTATACGGAGAGGGAATTTGTTACTGAATTTGGATTTGCCTATACGGAGAAGGAATTGGAGCATCTGCAAATTTCCTCATGGCAAGAGCAACAACAAATTAAATAAATATCGGTCACAGCCGTTTCACGTGGAGCAGCAGATAAGATGTGACGATTGCCGTAAACCAGCTTTTAAGCATACTTTTGGATAGGCTTACCTTCATTCCCAAATAAGCTTTTGAGCATACTTTTGGACAGGCTTAGCTTTGGTGACAGAATGGAAACCACAACGCTCTACAAAGCAGCTGCATTTGCATCCTTTGATAGAATAGAATTGCTCTCTCACGTTTAGTCTCTCTTATGCTTTCATTAAAGGTTCTAGATTTTGTGTAGCTATCCTCATAGTCAAATATTGTATGGTGTATAGTATTCTATAGAAATTATTACATGTGAAAAGAAGTAGGGTATATAGAAAACCATCTTATGATAAGTAAAAATAAATATCATTATACAAGTGTATGTGGAGAAACCATTTTCAGAGAAAAACCCCACACTCAAAGCAATTCAATATATTATTTAATAAATCAAAATTATTTAATAAATCTGTAGAGAAAGCTTTTATAAGAGTATCATCAACCAGAGATATAGAAGAATTATTATAGCTTAACAATATATAGAAAACTATACACTACAACTCTATCTCAAGCACCCAAAATACAGGAGATACAAAACCTACAAGCATCAAATTGTATTTGTAAGCCTAATTCCTTATTACCAAGACTAAGATTAATTCATTATTACGTGAGTTATTAAGATGTTCTTCAAGCTTAGAAAGCAAATGGTGGAGTGAGAAAAATAATTTTTGAAAAGAGGATACACAAAATGGTTACATTTTAGATGCTTGGGATCTGGGAAAGGGCTGCAAGGTTTTGAGCATCGTGCAAAAAGGCATCAGGTGCTAGGGAAATGGAACAGATAGTTGGACATAAAACATTTTGGCTTCTAATAGCATTTTCCATTTTCTTGAGACTACCCTGTTTCCTTTCCAAATTCTATCCCTATTCCTTGCCCTTGCCCAATGGGTATATCGTTTAACCCACCAATACCAAAACAACATCATATCGTACAAGTTAGCTAGCTTAGATCATCATTAGTTGACTCATCAATTTTCCTTGAAGGATTGGGAGAAACATTTTGAGGAGCTGCACTAGGTAATAGAGATGGAAAGCTTGCAAAACAACTGGACGAACCATACAATTTTCATCACTCAAATGGGCAAGAGAAGTATACATTTGGCTGGCGTAACAAAATCCTTAATTTTCTTAGACTTCCCTTCAAACCAAAGAGAAATCTAAAAGGAAATCGACACAAATTGCATCGTCCTAGAAGGAAGAACCGATATCCAAAGAGAAGGGGTCACATGTACTAGTAAATAAGTTTAGAAAATAGAATCAAGAGAGCACATGATAAATTTGGATTCTCAAAATGCAGGCACCTATTTAAAGGCCTATAGATTCGACAAACAATATGAGCCACACAAAAAAAGATAACCCTCCTGAAGGATAGAAGATCACTTTCAAGGAGGAAGCACTTTCTACCCAAGTCCAAGATCTTAGAAGCGAAGCGCTCATTGGTAAGTTCTGGAACCATATTGCCTTCAAATTTGATTTATTTGATTGGCTGAAATATCACTGGAAAGGGGTTTGTAATGTTTTCTTTCTAGAACAAAAATTAGATTTCTTTGTTTCTATCTTTCATAGCAAAAAGAATAGGGACCAAAACCTCAAGAGGAAATCTTGGTTCATGGATGGAGCATGTCTATTCACGCAAACAAAGATACCCAACTTCCAACCCTCTTTATCCTTTATTAAATTCATCCCTGCATGGATCCAATTACATTTTCTACCTTTGGAATATAGGGAAAGAGACATATTGGAAACCCTATTCAACAAAATGGGGGTATTTATGAAGCTTGATAATACTTTCTTTGAAGATCCTAAATCCCCAATTCATATCTGTGTTATTATTGATTCCCAAAAACCATTGCCTAGAGTGATAAAGATCCATTCTAACTGGGTACATGGAATCAAGAAATTCTTATTGAAAATCCATTGTCAGTCTATTCAAAATGCCATCATACAACAATAGAGAAAATTGCATATGGAAGGAAAGTGATTCTAAATCTGATTTCAAATCTTTCCTTCAAATGACACTAGAATGGAAGATGGAAACATCATTGGATGACTGATAGGGAAAGGACTAACTGATGTTCCCGAAGATTGAAGCGAAGGATGCAAAAATTATCCCTCAAACTCAAATTGATTCTTCATTGAATTTGGAGGTAGTGCTTTGCACAATTAGGGTGTTGGATTTGAAAAACAATAAGGATGTGGGACAATTTTTTCATTTAGAAAAAGACCAGGAGGATGAGAAATGAAATAAAATGATACAAACTCTAACACCCTAGTGGAATCCAATGAAGAAATTACTTTAAAAGATACACAAAAGCATACATTAACAAATTTGTCTGGCAAAAAATAGGATGCAACAAACCTATTTTATTCCAAGTGGTGTAAAAATTTGATGATACCGGAGGGGACAATGGAGAGCATAAAGAATATACAAACTCCATTGGAAGGAATAATAGACATCCCCTTCATTAGTGAGTCACAAGAGGAAAGAAAACAACCTTATGAAAAGAAGGAACAATGTGAAGTTCCCCAGCTTAATCAAAATCCATTAAGGTTGGATAGAGGTGCCCTCTTCCTAAACAAAAAGGATGTGGTGGACCTTCTCAAATTTTTAGATATGGAGCTAACTGCACCAACACATGCCATGTCAAAAAGCATACTGAATTCAACATTAGAGAATCCCCCTTAAGGATTTAGATTTTGCTAAATTTTAGAAGGAAGATAGACTCGAAGAGCTTGCAACAAAATAGCCATTAGAGCATATCTTCAGAAAATTTCAAAAATTTAAAAGGAACAAGATATGGATAAAAATGAATCAGATAAGACTAGGCTTTTGAGGACCATTTTCAAAATTAGAAAAAGGCCAAATATTGAAGTTTCCACATGTGATTTATAAAAATGGAACCAAGTAGCTAATACCTAATCCCACTCTCATACACACATTGGAATACGAAAGAGCCTAGGGAGATATTTCACTTTGACTAATTCTTGTGAGAGAAAGAGAGAGTCAAGGAATATATCTTAGGGTTTCTATTCCTTTGCTGTAATGAAGAGGAGATGTGCAAAATATGATCCAATAACCAATTATGCTAGGAGATGAGTAAAGATGCAAACATAAAGTGAAAAATACAGAAACTTGCAAGTTTGAAACTGAGACACTGAACATAGAGCAGGAAGGGGAATTTAGATGTGTACCTGTGCCTAAAATTTGGAGCTCATGGGGCAGGACCAGGGCACTAGGTGCCTTGGTCCTTGATGCTGCAAGAGGTTAAAACTACTAGACCCGAGATTCTAAAGGCTTGAAATGCAGAACTGCCAAAAAATTCTGAAAACCTAGAGGACCAAGGAGCCATGCCCTTGTCCTGGGAGGACCAGGGCACCACACCCTAGTCCTTGAAGATTGAGGTCAAATTATGAGGCTATATCTGTATCTGTGTGCTCTACCGGTCCTAAAAGTTGTTCATGCGTCGGGTTCCCGTAGCTGCACCTGCAACTTGAAAAATGGTGTCTTGGTGGATATATAGGTTTTTTCCTTAGTCAAACCCCTTGTTTTGATTATTTTCACCTCCACAAATAGCCCTGAAAATGTGTGTGCAAGAATCTTGTTTGTATGCAAGATCCTAAATGAACATCTAGAGTTCTACCCTACTCTTTGGAGAGCAAACCCTAAATGCGTGTAAATGTAAGTACTTCAAATCACAAATGCAATAATGGATCTAAAGCATGATTGTAAATCTGAAAAATGAATGTTATGAAGCTCATACAAAGACATGAAAATAACATGAAACCATACCAAACCCTAAGGGAGAGGTACAAGCCAATCAATGATTAGTGATCTCCTATTATTCTTCAATGTCTTCAAAGCTTCTAATTGATGTTGAAAATGATTCATGAAGGCTTGATAAATTCTTGATGAATTCTTGATTTGCTGATTGTAGACTCTGCGTAACCTGCACTTTCACTTCATAAGAGGCTCCTTCAATTGGTACAGAATCAGATCCTTCAAATGAGGAAAGGAAAGGCTTTATGTAGGAGACCCTAACTTTGTTTTGAGTCATAGGCTGACCCAGAAATAATATTTTCTGCCAATCTCTTGGATTTGACTATTAAAATACCACCAAAAAATGCTCTCAAAATTTAGGGAGAAAAAGTGGGGATTAGGTAGGTAGCTACCTGGTTCGAACACACGGTCGACCAAATTTTCGGGGAAGCAAGATATTGTGATTTTAGAGAAAATTCCAAGAGTATATGGGAATTTGAGATGTCTAGATATGCAAAATCGGGCCTTGAAGGTCAAAATAGAACATGATTAGGCTATTTGATGAAATGATTTATTGGAGGAATAAAATAAAAAGGGGCACACTTAATGTAAAGGACTCAATTTTATGATGTGTAGAGGGATAAAAGAAGAATTTAGATTTAATTACATTAATTAATTAAATGCTTAAAGGGAATTTGAAATGCAAGATGCAAACACATTAAGGCGGACCGTACTAACATAAGCGTGTAATTGCACCACCCAATTAAGGGTGTACAATTTACGACGCTACACCACATTTTGTAGAAATATTAATCTAGAAGAGTTGATTGATTGGATCAATACTATGGAAGAGTATTTTTACGATGAAGAATTAGAAAATACTAAGAGGAAGTTTTGAAAGACCAAGCTAAAATTTCATGCTAGTATTTGGTAAAAATATGTCTAGTTAGAAAGAAATAAAAGAGGACATGATCAAATAACAAGATGCGATTAGATGGTGAAAAAATGACCAAATTACGACATATTCAACTTCCAAATGTTATAAATAAAATAATATACATCAATTTTTTTTTCATGCACTATATATATATATATGTCATCTATAACTGATATCAAAATGAGAAAAAAAAAGTTGATTTGCATTTACTTTTGAGGTGAGAACCAAACCCCCTATTTTTTAGCAATTAAAAAAATGGACTTTAAAGCTAAAAAAAACATATAAATTATTGACAAAAAAATTTCAAAAAATAGTAGATTTAAACTTCAACAAATTGTACACATTTCATCAGTTTACATCATCTTCAAATTAAAAATGCAAATGACACTTTTATGGTGACGAAATTGAAAAATTATTGTTGTGCTAGCCTTTTCCTTTGTAAAAGTGTGACACAGGTTTGTACTTTTACCCAATAGTTTAATATTTATTTGTTGGTTTAAGTAAACCAATGTTGTAGGTTTTCTATTCATGGGCACCCTTGGTTACCACACTTGCAACATCATTTCTAATTTTAGGTGGAATTACGGAACTCCCATGTATATCCCCTTGATATTTAGTTTTGTTAGTTAGTCCTAGTGAAAATTTCCCAAGAGTATATTTTCATACTTGCAAGTTAAACTTGGTTTCCTATCTAACTCATTATTGATTATTGATTTAATCTCTTTCAATAGACCCAAATACATAGTTCAAATCGATGATATTTAATCATATGGACACCTAAGTGAAATTGATAGGATTGACGATCCTCACTTTTAGCCCTCCTTATGAATCTCATTTGGCACATTTCATACCCCAATAGGAAAGCATATTGTACACCTTGGTAACCAATGTTTGTTAGTCCAACATTTGAATTAGCATTCTACATTAATAGGTTTGGTTAATAGAAATGCTAACCATGACATATTGAAATATACTAGCAACTAATCTTACTGGCTATCCATGCAAAATGCATATTCTGCATTGTAGGTTAGATAGCTACTTAAATAATGAATAATGGCTAGGCCGGCTCCCAATTAACAATTTAAAAGGCAAGCATGATGTTGTATTTTCCCATCCTTCCCACCATATAATCTACCAACATGATAGCACTAACCATGCTATTAATTAAAACCTATTAGACCTTTATCCATTTACATTAAATATAAAAATATCCTCTAAGATTAAGTTTGACACCTCAAATCCTTTAGAAATGATGATTTTGTATCTATTATGAGCACTCCTAGAGGTAATTTTGCCTACTACAAAGCCTATTTAAGCCATATTTAATTTTTCTAATAATACTTGATCTAAATAGTAATATTATTGATAAATCAAAGAAAAAATATCACTTATTGATGATGACTATGCAAGATGATGTGGTCAATAACATAGAGCATGTTGGAGTCATGATGGGTACATATGAAATTACCTAGAGAATTTAATAATATCATAACTAATGTTATCCTAAAGATTTTGAATTCATATAATTTGTTTTGAGTTGACTAAACAGGATATGCCACTTTGTACTTATATTTAAAGAAATTTAATGCACTAATTTAATAGTCAAGCAATTACATCATCATAAAGAGAAATCATTCATTTTACACCCTTTCGTTGTAGTTTAAAAGTAACTAATAACTAGGTTCTTAAAAATTATTTATAGAGGCATATGCATGATTGAATTTACTATTTTTAATAATTTAATTTAATACTCAAGCAATTGCATCATAAAGAGAAATCATTCATTTTACACCCTTTCATTGTAGTTTAAAAGTAATTAGGTTCTTAAAAGTTATTTGTAGAGGCATATGTATGATTGAATTTACTATTTTCAATAATCTATTCACGTTAGTTAAGTTTGACCAAGGAAAATACATACTCTTATAACACATTGGTAATACGACAAGAAAAATTATTGTCTGTATAAATTATAAATCACCCCATACTCTTCTATCAATTATTGTACCTTTATGCCTTGTCATTCACCCGAGCCATTAAATAACTTTACCCATTTTCTGCTTCGAAGGAAGACTTTACTTTTAAAAAGTATGTAATATGTGTGGGGCAAAGAAACCAAGTGGGGCAAAGAAGCTCCTTTTCACATTGCCCATCCTTTTGAATACGCTGAATGAAAAGAATGACCACAGAAAATAAAAAAGATTCTTTATTCTTCTGCAAATTTTCTTTATGCCTTGTCATTGACGTAACGCATTGGGTAGATACGTTAGCACCCTTTTCCTTTTACCGCAGAAGAGCTTGAACAAGGAGCGAAACTTCCGCTTAAATTGGGACAAAGAAACCATTTGTTTAATACCACTCTCAGCTTTTCTTATATTGCCCCTAAATCAGCTTGAGCATACTTGTGGATAGGCTAAATGGAAAGAATGATATATATGCTTTTCATAGTTGCAGAGCCTTCGTAGAAAGGCTTCTTCAACACTTCGAAATGAAGAATCAAGGTCTCAATATATCTATTGTATAAGGGTCAAAGCCATTAAAGGACACTAAATATACTTAGGTTGATGGATAATATACTTATATGTAGTGAGGCATATTTGTATATAGATTAGACGTCATTATTGGTAAATCATACATGATTATGTTAATAGTCATAGGGAAATATATATTGCATAATATAGTAATTTATTATCTCTTATTTACAAGCACAAGTCTCATGATGAGTGAGAGGACTCAATCAAATAACCACCTATTTAAAAGGAACAAAAAATAGTTGATTACCAAGTGTTAAATAGAACAAAAAAGTAGACTAGAAATAGATAGATAGAAGCCAAAAAAGAAGAGCCCAAACCACCAACCGAAGACATGAACTAATGGTCTACTTGGTGGGGGTTTTTTCACTTTACCAATCTTGGCTCAACATTTTCACCTTCTCTGAGAATAATAGTCTTTTGTTTGAATCCTTCCCCAAGGACACAACAAGGGACTTTGGAGTAGCCTCTACCCTAGAATTAGTCTTCTCTGTCACATAAATGAAAGAAAGATTATTGAGGCACCTTTTCTTTTCACACCTTCTATATAGTTCCTCCTAAATAGCCTAGAGAGAGACAAACATCTCTTAGCCATTTCCTTGTTAAGCCTCATCATCTCATCCAACTTCCTTTTCAAGGTCATCTAGTTACCCCGAATCTCCTCAATGACTCTAGTTGTCTCTCTCCTATCATACTTTTGATCCACCTTCACACTATGCTCCATTATTTCCTCTTCCAATTCTTCCCACTTCTCAAGTCTATTCAAAAAATTATTGGCTACCAGATAGACCCTTTTATCTTTTTCATCTATCACCTAGCTAGAGGCTCTCATGTCTACCTCAACAAGTGCCTTTAACTTGTTGATATTTTCTTTCCCACATTGAATTGCTCGAGGTGCCAATGGATAATGGCTTCCTACCTACTATACCCATCACATAGCTCATTCACCTTTTTTATGAGTACAATAAATTCACATTTCTACAGGGAATTGATATGGGATGGGGGAGGGGAGCACCAACAAGGTAGTAATAGGGGTGGCATAATTCTTCTTAGAGTTGCTCAATTTGAAATCAGACTCTGTGGACCAAGAGTATGCAGTGTCCTTAGAAGCAGGAGCATCTTCATTTGATTATTTTTATACAAAAAAATTTGGGGTCGAGGTCATAAAGTTCTTGTTTTTAGTAGATCTTTTGGGGTTAACACAAATAGGATTTTGTTTGTGCTTGGCGACAGTGCTAGGGGCACCTTCATAAACAAGGTTTTTTAGATATTTCAATAAACAGGTGGGTTTATTGGGAGGACTAGGGTTTGTTGATAGTCCACTAGTGGGGGTCAAGTCCAAATGAAAATTATACAACCTCAAATTAAGCGCCTAGTGATGGTAGAAAACATTTTTTGGTTTTGAAACCTCAACTAGCTGAGAAATAGATGTGAAAATCTAGAAGGGAAAGCTCATATTCACTCCATACCTGAGGTGGTTAAGCATTAGAAAGAGATGAGAGTGAAATTTCTTAAGTATTCCATCTAGAGTAATGTACTTCGCAAGAAGAAGAGCAACCTCCTTCTAGGCACTAGGAAAATCTTCTCTATTTAAAGTGCTTTGAAGATGAGCCACCTTCTCACCCAGTTTAAGGAACCTCACAATATTATCTTTGTAGATCCCCTTTGGTTTCTTAGGGAAGGTCATTCCTTCAACAATAAGACCAGTCACGCCTGCAATGGACTCCATGGAAACTATAAAAAGCACACCACCAAATTTGACTTCACCCTCATTCTAGAACTAGAAAAATTATTCTAAGAGGGTAGGGTTAAAACCCTTCATGCCCACAATGGACGACACTAGATTACCTCTCTCACCTTCTTCCATAGAGCTTCATTCTACTTGTATTTTTCAAAATTGTCTAGCTTAGTCTGAATGAGATTACAACCCATGATTAAGCCTTTCATAGGAAAACCAATTACAGTGGACAGTAAAGATTTCAAATACTAGCATTGGGGTAAATTTGAAAAATGGTGGTTTTGAGAGATATATTGCTTTCACCCAATTTAAAGAAAAAATCCACAACAATAAATTATTGAAGTATAAAACAACCTTGATGATTAATAAAAAGGTGATCTTTAGATCTTTGCACATCATTGGCATTATTGTCTACTTGTATTATGGCATGGATATCAAATGGCAACTCATGTTGGGCTACCCAATTTTTGAGCTTATTAGAGAAGGGGCCAAGGTTTGCTACCCTGTCCATAGTCTTATTCCCCTCTCTAATTGTGCGTTTTAACTTGAAATGTCCAAAAGTAGATATGACACTTTGGTAATTGGTGATGATATCCCTAGTACTCCATCATGGCATGGCTTTTCCTTGAAACATAATGATGACATTTTTAGAGTCATGTTCTATAATGATTTTTTGGTAAATTCTATCCTTACTAATAGTTATCCCATAATATGCCACCAACACCTCCAAAAAGTAAGACATTCAAATGCCTAGGTTAACCACAAAAGCACCACCATCTTGTCAATTGGATCTTCAATGACCCTACCCAAACTTGCTCGACTTGAGTTTTCTTTAGGCAACTTGTCAAAGTTTTATTTTAACCAACCGGTGTTGGGGGAGACCAAAATTACTATGTTGTTATAAGATAACAACTCAAAAAATTATACTATTGTGTAGAGCTAAAAAAAATAGCAACTTTAAGAAAAGGACCCAAATGGAGCTTTTCTATAGAATTTAGAAGTGATTGAATTTTCAAAATATGTGAGAGACATAAAGTATTTGAGAAAAATAAAATCATATAAATGAAGAGCATAAATCCAAGAAACCACTTACATCACTATGAATAATGTAAAACACTACCCATATATTAAAAATCTCAAAAAATGGGCTTTATATGACTAAGAATGGGCTTCCCAAGTTTCTTCAAATTTTAAAAGAGTATTGAGAGTGAACGTAGTTCATGGTGGAATAGTGCCATGTGCGTGGTAGACCAGTTGAGCCACTGTTTAAATTAGTACTTTGGTGGTGCTTAGGTGGTCAACGAATGAGAGGGGGGTAATATGAGGTAATGGATCAACCAAGTGAGGATTGTTAACAATTCAGAAGTGAGTTGGTGGCAGCTTAGGTGATCTGTACTTAGGCTAAGTTGAGTTGTAATTCTTGGATACAACTTATCAAATAGTGGATAAACTATATTATTGAAGTGTAGGTAATACATTCTATAGGAGTGGTGTACAATGTAAGCATCTTTTTATTTTAAAATGTATTCAATGTTCATATTTTGACCAGAATTTGACCACCAAATTAGGGAATATAATTTTTTTATGTAATAGTAAATTACAAAGGATTATTCCCACCAAATTTGTGAGAAGTTTTCCAAAAATATAATTTTTTTATCTAACAGTAAATTACAAAGGACTATTCCCACCAAATTTGTGAGAAGTTTTCCAGAAATATAATTTTTTTTATATTCAATTTTTTTGTGTCCTATGGAGAAAAATATCAATAAATTTTAAATAATTACTATCAAAGTATGATATATTTGAGAATTTATCTAATGTATACCTTAAAAACCAAGAAAATAAAGTCCAAACTCTAAATGGTATATAAGTTATGATAGAGACAAAACTATTGGTTGAACTGATAGATTCAAGATACCACTTGTTATGATAATTCTTGGAAATAAATACTATATATGAGGAAAAAGGGCATTGAACAATTTGAAAACGAAAAAACATACAACTTATCTAAGCTAATCACGAAGCTAGAATTGTATCCTAACTTTCATAATCCTACCAGCAAAATAACTGAAACAAAACACAAAATAAATGCAAACCATCCGTTGTGCTCCTTCAATTAAACTTCTTTGCTCTTCATTTTATCTCTAATGATGATATGTCACTCTCATTATGGAATGTGCATGAAAAAGATGAAAGAAATTGGATGATGTTTGATATTTACTAGGAATACGTGATTAAAATGATTGTTGATTGCTAACTACTAATGGTTAACTGGATAGAATAACATTATCTAAGCTGGGTGATTACTCAAAAAATAGACAAAATAAAAATGCATGAAAGTTAGATAATATGATTGAAAGAGGAGCTCCAATTTATAGAAAATCGAGGACTTGACGCATGAGCGGGATCGAAAATATTTTTGATCAAGTGGACGAACCAGATTGAGCACATGACAGAGCTTCCATTCGAGGAAGGTTGAAGGAGATGAAGGAAAATGTGATGAAACAACAAAAAGTAGATTTTTGGGGATGCATACCTCATTTTCAAATATAAAATTAAAAAATAATGATATATTTCCAAAAATCATAACTTTTAGAAATCAAAGAGGAATCTTGAGATAATGTTGCCATTTTCGAAAATCAAGAGGATATTTTCAATTAAAAATTGAAAAAAGAAGATATCATCCTCATATGAGAAGATAATTAGGAAATTAAATAAATAAAGATATTTATTTAATTTCAAAGATACAAATAGATAATTGAATAATTTAAATAAATTATTCAACTATAGGTTAGAAGTGAACCTTTAATTAATTAATTAAAATTATTTACTTAATGGTGATAAATAAAAATTAATTAAATAATATAATACTATTTAATTAATATTAAAAGAGAAAGGGGCTTGATGAAAGATTAAAGAAGAATAATTAGTAAAAAGGGAAGTTTAATTAATTAAACCTAAGAGGGCAGGTTAGTCAAACTAATGTAACTGGAAGACCTTAAATGGGTCAAATTAAGTCAATTTAGGTCAAAATAAGTGAAAATGGAAAGAAGGAGAATGCTTGGATAGGAGATGAGAAGATTTGAATGAAGATTGGAAAATTAGGGTAAACCAGACAAAACCGATCAATAATGGTTAAACTGGGTCAATGAGTGGAGAAGGGACGAATGCGACGCCATGGAACTGAAGAAGACGAAAAAATGCAACCTCAACATAGGGATAGATAGGAAAGGGGATCCAATGAAACTAAAAATAAAATAAGGAAATGATAGAACCCTAAAACGCAAGCAAGAAAACCTAAAATTATGACAAGGATTTTGGTTGAAAATTGACATCAGCAAAATGAGAGGGGAAGAATCCAACATAAGGGGGCTGAAGGAGAGGTCAAAATGCAACCTTAGCACCTGAAGCGGGAAGACAACGGAAAGATGTAGATAGAAAATGGAAAAGGTAAAGCGGGAAGACCAAATTAGGAGCAAAAAAACCTAACCGAGATGCAATTAGGTGAAATGTCACTATAAAAGCGACAAGAGAAAATTCTGATGCAAGGTCGATTAAGTTAAGGGTAAAACGCAACCCCAAACCCATAATGGGAAGACAAGGGAACAATTTAGATACAAAATGGAAAAGAGGAAAAAGAGCAGGATCATGTGAATAATGAAGATCATACACACAATTAGGCTAAAAATAAAGAACACAGGTGATGCAGTTTTTTAGTGTCTACAAATATAAAAATTAGAAATATAGTAAACCGCTTTGCGAGGGTGACCTTGAATAATTAGATAATAATATTTGAATTGAATATTTTATATATGGTGGTTTGTGAGAAATATTTCCTCTTTCTTGATATGCTTAACTAAGTAGGTACACCCCTTCATCTTAATTAAGAGACATTTCTATATTACCTAGGACTTATGTCAAGGAAAAGCATGCCACAAGTTATTATCCTTATTATAATTAAAAATACATAATTTATACTTAGGGATATATATCATATTGGGGTCATAACACATCTCAAGAACTCATGATCAATGCATAAGCACTTACCTAGGGAATTTAGTGCTAATATAGCCATTGTTATCTTGAAGATATGAATTCATTAGGGAATTGTGACCTTTAATGGGCTAAATAAGCTTAAATTTTCATGATGTGTCACTATTTTCTCGAATTTAATGGTATTCAATTCACCTCATAATAAGGAGAAAATATTCAATTTACACCCTTTTTAACTATTGATCTAAAAATAGCCATATGCTAGATGTACACATGTAGAGGCATATGCATTAATTATTTATTTTTATTGCTTACACATATTACTGAGGGCTGACCTTGGATAACATGTCTCCTTGTGCTAGGTGTGTTATATTGCATACCTATAGGGAAGCTAATAAGGTTGTAGACACTTTTGCTAACTTAGGAGTTAAGTTATCGACCCCTTCTATATGGCAAGGTGAAAGCAATAAGCCTTTAGAGGCTAAGGAGAAATTATTTTTTGATCACATAAATGGAAAGGCTGCCCCCTTATTTTTTCATGATGGCCCTTAGATCGAGCTATTTCATTAATGATGGTCGAGCTGGCGGGAAGTTTCTATACTGCATGAGGTGGACTACCCCACACATTTTGAGGGCGATTTTGTGTTTGCTTTGCCTTGGCTCTGCTATTCTCCATTGTTTTTGCAGAGTATATTTTTTATCTAGTGAAGGTGGGGTAGTTGGAATTGCTTAAACCATGGGGGGAAATATTAACAAGAATGAGCCAACGAGTTGTGAAGGTTGGAAGGACAATCATAAAGTTTGGAGAAGGGTACAAAAAAGGGGGATAACAGCTTATATGGAAAAGATACATTGGAAAAAGGATTAGGTTTCCAAACTCTTTGTCAAGGGATGGAACAAGAAGAGAGTCACTTTGTTTGGGCAGACAATGAAATTGGATGAGAAGCTGGTTGCGGAGGTGATAGGGTTGTCGATGGAAGGGGCCAAATTCTTCAGGGATAGAAAATTCTCTAACAATGCGGTGAAGACTTTTCCCAATAACGAAGACAAAAAGGAGAGGCTTGTCAAGCACGACGGGACTTACTTCGCCCCCAAACACGTAAAAAGATTTTGGCGTAAAATGTTGAAAGTGATTATGGAATATGTTACGGTTGATGGGAGGTTTACTATAGTTTATAGCTATGATTTTGTGTTTCTGAATCATTTTAGATATGGGAACAAGGTTTCCTTTCCCTTTTAAATGGTTTCTTCCCTCAATGACTATCTAGCTAAGCACATTAAGAACCCTAGGTCGAGCCCTTTGGCCCATCAGGGGATAATCCTTTTAATTTATGAGCATTTGGAAGCTAGGGTTAACAAGGTTAAGGCAATTCTAGATGATAAAGAGGAGGAATATATCCCTAGTGATGGTTCAGATGATTTTGAGGCTGATGTCAAGGTCACTACCTCTTACCCCCCTAAGAAGAGAGTTAGAACCCCCAAGAACAACAATGACATCCCATCAGCGGAGGAAACCTCTAGTTGTAGGGTGAAGCCCAAGGGGAAGGGTAAGAGGATTATTTTATCTAATTCTAATACTGGGGATAAGAAGCATCCTAAAGTTTCTGAAAACCAGGAATCAAAACCAATGGACTTGGACTCCCAGGACTTACAAGACAAGTGTGAAATGTTGTTTGATATCTTGGGAATTGCAATGAAGTGCCTCAGTTGATATGTATCGATTCTAACATAGGGACTTTCATGAAATTAAGACTCTGCATCTTAAGAAGAGAACTTCCTCAACTAAAATGGAAAGGATTGAAAGGGTGTTAGAGAAAGAGGGTCAAGCGAGAACAAAGGACCAAGGGAAAGTGAGTGTTTCTAAAAGAAATGAGTGTGCCCTATGGAAAGAAGATGAAAAAAGGATGATGCTAGAGTGCCTTCATAAAAATGGTGAGGCTATAGAGCTTTTTAAGTATAGATATGATGAAAAGTTTGGGGAGATTAGCCTGAAAATGCAAAAAATTAAGACTGTCCTCAAGAGGATAATGGAGAACAATGCGGCTATGCTGAGAGTGTCCTCTACCAATATGTCCGCTATGGTGGATAAATTGGAGAAAATGAACAATGATAGAAGCTTTGTGGATTTGGAGATGGATGTTGGGGTCTCTGGTTTCAAGGATATCCATCGCACCACAAGGAGGACTAGACAAAGCACCAACGCTGTGGAGGTAACTATGCCTTAGGATATTCTCGACCTCAAGGAAGCTGCAAAGACCATGTTATTGCTAGAGAAAGAGGCTACTGATAGTCTCAATATTTTCATGTAGGTAGTTGGTTGTTTTCCATTGTTTCTTTTGGCTAGTTTCTCGCTGGTTTTTTCTCTGTCTTTTCCTCTGGCTGTTGTGTTTATGTTGTCATTCTCTCTTGCAGCTTGTTCTATTTTGTTGTTGTTAACTCTGGTCTAGATAATTTTTTGATCTATCTTTGGATATGATGTACGGGGTTTTGGGTCCCCTCAAAACCTATTTTTTCTTAATAAAAAACATGTCTCCTTGTGACATATTGGTAGCCCCTTGAAGGTTTTCATAAATAATACTAGTCAATAGATATTAGGAAGCACTATAGAAGTTAAGATATTGCATGGAAAATGAATAAAATGAATAATTAATCAGAACTCTAATTTCCTAAGTCATAACTAAGTCGTGGGTTCCTATACACATAGACCCCCCTCCAAGAACTATACCATTAAGTAAAATAATTTAAAATCTCTATTTGCTATTAATGTTCTAAAATTTAAAGGAATAAGCATCTAATTATAGCCATAAATCTAAACTAATCCTAGTCCCTAGATTTTAGGACAACTTAAACCATAAATTAAGGATAGATAACAAAATAGAATAAATAAAATTCAGATTGGCCAGAGATGGGTTGATAAGCATGAAGAGATTTGCTAGGAAGCCATCAATTTTTTAATCTCCTTTAAGAATAAATAAAATTCAGATTGGCCAGAGATGGGTTGATAAGCATAATGAGATTTGTCAGGAAGCCATCAATTTTTTCTCTAATCTCCTTTTAGTGGATGATCCTCTTGACCCACTAGCTCAAAATGTAATCTTGCAAGAGGTTCCCACCATTATCTCTTAGGATATGAACTTGGAGCTTACTAGAATCCCCTCTCCTGATGAAGTTCACAATGTGGTCTTCTCTTTTGAAGGTAACAAAGTCCCTAGCCTTGATGACTTCCCTTTGTTTTTATTTTAGAATTTTTGGCAAATTATTTGCTTTGATGTGGTCACTGCGGCTCAAGAATTTTTTGGATCCCACTCTCTCTTGAAGGAGCTGAATGCCACCTTCCTTGTCCTCATCCCTAGTAAATTTGATGCCTGCTCTTTTTAGGATTTTAGACCTATTAGTCTTTGCAATTCTTTAAATAAAATTTTCACCAAAATCCTGGTGCTCAGACTTAATAATTTCATCCCTTATTTAATTTCTAAGCATCAAAATGGGTTTGTTCCTGGGAGGCAAATCTTGGATTCCATTATTGTGGTGCATGAGAATATCCACTCCCTATCTATAAATAAAAAACCTGGCTTTTTTTTTGAAATTGGACCTGTTGAAAGCTTTTGATAGAGTCAATTGGAGTTTTCTTCTCCGAATCCTTAGGGTGTTTGGATTTGGAGATAACTTCATCCAGATTATTGAACAATGTGTGTCCACCCCCAAATTTTCAGTGTTGATTAATGGATTTGCCTCTAGTTTCTTCTCCGCGTTAAGGGGCATTAGACAAGGGGATCCTCTATCTCCTTTCCTTTTCATTCTGATGAGTGAAGCTCATAGTAAAATTATTTAGAGGGAAGTCAGAAAGGCAATATTATGGGATTACAACCCTCCTCTCAGGCCTCTTCATGCTCTCACCAATAATTTGTAGATGAAACTTTGGTGATGGGGGAAGGCTCGGTTAAAGAAGCTAAGAATTGAAAAAAGACTCTGGATACTTATGAACAAGGTTCTAGGCAAAAAATTAGCCTAGCTAAAAGCTCAATTTTTTTTCTTTAACACCTTTGAGCATAGGAAAAAGAAGATTGCCTCGATTCTTGGGTGTAAAGTGGGTTCCTTTGGAAATAGCCTCCAAATATAGGGCATGGAGGTCGTCTATAATCCACTTAATGTTTTTCTTATAGAATTCCACTGGGAATCCATCAGGTCCAGGGGATCTGTCATTGCCCATACAGGAGATGGCCATGGCCATTTCCTCTCTTGAGATAGAGCGCTCGAAAACCTCATAGTCCTTCTCATCAAGCTTGGGAGGAGTCAATTGCTTAACAAGCTCTCTAGCATGTCTGTGCTCGTCATTTACCTCTTCTGAGGTAAAAAGATTCTAATAAAAGATGGAGAAGCATTGTAGGATCCCCTAGGAGTCTGTGATGTGAGTGTTGTTGTCCCATATAGCACTAATATTCTCCTTTGCTTCCTTAACTTTGAGCATGTGGAAAAAGAATTTGGAGCCCTTGTCCCCCGAGTCCAACCAGTTTAGTTTGGATTTGGTTTTAAGTCCTTTAATTTTCTGGTTTTGAATCATCCTGAGGTGATCTTTTATTGTCATCGGAGTGCAAGTGAGGTTTTCATCATTCAGAGAGTTTTGGAGATTCATTTCTACATTACATAGGTCCTCCTGGAGTAGTCTTTCTACCCTCCTGGCATCCTTGGCCATTTTTTTACCCACTATTTGATACATTTGAGTCCAATTTGTAGTGTGAAGCCCACTGCTTTTAGTTCCTACAAGAGGAGGTAGTCCATGTTCTTATGAGCATTGAGAAATCTCTTTACGATGTATTTCTGATTAGGGGCCTCCAGGCCTCTGATATTCCAAGATATGGTTTTCAACATAAGTCACCTGGCTGGGGAGGGTCAATTTGGGATTTGAATCCCTCAAAACACTTGGGCCAATCCTCTTTGTTTTCTATATTGATAGTATCAAATGCAATAGAAGAGGAGGGTCTATCTCTCTTTTTCCTTGCCTCGAAGATTTACTCAGGGCCTAGAGATTCCTTCCTGATAGCACTATCCTTGCTATTCTTAGGAGACCTCTTTCTTCTTGCTTTCCTATGTTTAACCATAGTAAATCCATCTTGAGGTACTGCTAGTCCTTGTTCAAAATTGGTTTCCACTGGAGTGAAGGGATATGCACTGGGTTGCACTACCTGAGGGCTATCAAATCCTGCCTTCAGGGCACTAATAGGGGTGCTAGTAGTGAAGGGGACACCACTAGCAGGGTCTACCCTAGAGTCCTCTAAATTACCAAGATCGTCTAGAGGGGTTGATGGTACCTCCTCCAAAGTAGGTCCTTCCCTATCCCCTTGCATGGTATGGGGTTCCTTAGTATTGAAACCATTAGGTTCTTTGCAAGTGGGTTGCTCGGGGCCCTGGGCCAAGGCCCTATTAATGGTGTCTGCCATATTTGGAGCACCCCTATCAATGTCCTCAAGGTCAGGTAGATGACACTGAGAGGCTTCAATTTCCAATTTTTGCTTGAGGAGGTTTAGTTCAAGAACTTTCCTTGCTTCCTTTCTCACTTTTTCCATCACTAGTTGTTGTGCATTAAGGGTCCTCGGGTTTGAGGGATGGGCAAGAGTATCAAGTGATTTAGGGGGGGTAAAGGGGGGAGGCTGAGCAGCGGCGAGGGCTTCTTTGATAGCATTGTTGTAGTTTAAGATGGAGTTAGCCATCGAGGGGGAGGGGTGTGGGGGAGAGGCGAGGGGGAGGGAGGAGAAGCAGGTTGGGGGGGGGGCGAGGAAGGGATGAGAGGGGGTAGGTTCAGAGGGCACAACTTTAGCTATCGGGGGGGGGGGTGTCCGGATGCCCTAGTTTTAGATCTTTAAGATTTGCCTGATAATAAGGGATATTTATTCCTAAAATGGCCACTAACCTTACAGAAGTGACAGGCATCTATTCCACCCATATATTCAATTGAACAACAATAGGTTTTATTGTTGAGGCGAATAACAATTTCTCTAGGGTAACTAAAACCTGGTTTTAATGCAATGAGAAGTCTAGCATCGAGATGAGGGAGGACTGAGGGAGAAGAGTCAAATTTTAACAATTTTCCCCAGGGGTTTCACAATTTTATCCACACAGGACCATAGGAAAGCTGAGACATTCTTAATAGTTATCCATT
This sequence comes from Cryptomeria japonica, assembly GCF_030272615.1. Classification (NCBI taxonomy): domain Eukaryota; kingdom Viridiplantae; phylum Streptophyta; class Pinopsida; order Cupressales; family Cupressaceae; genus Cryptomeria; species Cryptomeria japonica. Next base: position 609,795,567 of record NC_081408.1, on the reverse strand, counting down.
TTGGGTAGGAAAGGGCAAGAATTTCATCGTTACAAGCTTCGAGGTCCTAGCGAACCGCCCTAAAAGACGAATTTCCTACTGACCAAAACTGTTTATTTACAATTTTGCTTTGGCTTTCCTTATTGTCAAAGAAGATTAAAAACAAACCCTTTTGAATCATTCTACAAAACGAAAATTGATACCCTAATTTATTGACCCACACATCTTGCAACCATTTGTTCATATCATAGTGAGATGGTAAGTTATTTACATCAAAGGCAGCAAAAAAAATTGATGAATCCCGAAGTCTAGAAATCTCCGAAGAAATGGCAGAGAGCATGGAGTCATTAGGTTTAATGGTGATGCGTTTGGAGGAGTGGACCTCACCTTGTATTGGTGCGAGATTGGTTTCATCTTCATGGTGGAGAGTGGCTTCGAACCTTGCATCTTCTGGGAATGAAAACCTCTTGCCCTCCACTGCTTAGCTGAAGGTTTTTTGCGGCTCCCGAGCATTCGCAGTTGGACAAATGGGTGGTTTAGGGTTGGTGAAACCATCTTTATTCAGCTTCATTTAATGCAGGAGCGGCAATAAATGACTTGAGGGCTTCCTAGCAAGGCCAAGGACCCCTTGCATGCGGTAGCGTACTGCAACCAGCGGCACCACTGGGTTTCGAGCCCTAGTTACAGAGCGCTCCCAATCCCTTCCTATCGAATACTAAATTAATATTTTAATAAAAGAGTTTTTGTTTTATTATTAATTATTTGATTAAATTCAAATAATTTTTAAAAAATCATATGAATATTCTTTTAAAAAAAATTAGAATAGATCTTTTGAAAAGGTTATAGTTAAAATATTCTATCATATTTAATATTTTATTTTTTTTCATAATTTTAATATTTTAAAAAAATTAAACAATATAAAGCCTTATATTCTTCACCTTTCTTTGCCTTTTAGAATTTTTTTTGGGAAATACGGCAACAAAAATATTATTCCATGGTGTAAATTATAAATCACCTCTTTTTGACCATTTCGACCAAATCTTCTTTTGGCTCTGCGAATTTTCCTCCTGATCAATTATTGAACCTGTATGCGTTGTCATTCACCATGCTATTAAATAACTGACCACTTTACTTTTAAGAAGTACTAGATAATATGTGTGGGGCAAAGAAACCAAGTGTCTGATATTAGTCGAAGCTTCTTTTCACATTGCCCATCCCTTTGAATACGCTGAATGACCACAAACCTGTTTTTATAATATTTAATATCTTATACTTTTCTATATTTAATACCTTTTCACATTGAGCGTAAATCAGCTTGACCATCCTTTTGAATACGTTGAATGGAAAGAAAAGCTTCTTTATTCTTCACCAAATTTTCTTATCTTTATAGAATTTTTTTGGAAACATCAAAGAAACTATTCCAAACTCACCTCATACTCTCCTAATTTTGATATTAAATACCAGTCTCGGCTTTTCTTACATTGCCCCAAAATCAGTCTTGGCTTTGCTCCATTTGGAAAGAATCCTCTTTACCCTTTGGCCAAATTTCTGTCGTTTGGTTTTCCCAATTGATCAATCTTTGTATTAGGGCATTAAATACGTCAGCACCCTTTTCCTTTTACCATAGACAAGCTTGAACAAGAAGCATTTATAGTCTCGGCTTTTCTTACATTGCCCGTAAATCAGCTTGAGTCTTGACCATACTTGTGGATAGGATAAATGGAAAGAATGACCACCCAGCTGTACAAAGCAGCCGTGTCGGGCGAAGTCGCAGCACTGGAGGAGACGATGCAGAAGAAGAATGTTAATATTTGTGCGCAGGTTTCCCACAGAGGAGACACTGCTTTACATATATCTGCCTTCCATGGTCGTAGAAACTTCGTGGAAAAGCTTCTTGAAAAACCAGATGAAGAATCAACGAATGAAGAGCAACGACATAGTTTCTTGAGAGCTCAGAACGAAGAGGAGAACAGCGCTTTGCACGAGGCTCTGAGAGGAGGAGATGATGCCCAAATCGTGGAAATGTTAATCATAGCTGATGCAGAGCTCGCAAGCATTCGCAACAACAAAGGCGAGTCTCCCCTCTTCACAGCAGCCACCTATGGCCGTTCCAATTCACTCAAATTGTTATTGTTAATTAACAGAGATCCTCGTTGCTACGCAAGATTTGACGGCCAGACATGCTTGCACCACGCCTTGTTCTATCAGAAAGAAGGTACTATTGAATGCAACTTAGAATAGATTTTTAAGTTTTTTGTTTTCAGTATGTCTAACTGGTTTCAACACTTGTCTCTCATTATCATCCATCGTTTTATGTGTTCCTTTCCTTCAGAGGCAGCTAGGACACTAATACAAAAAGCCCCTCAGCTCTGCAAACTGGCGGATTACTTTTTGGGGAGGACACCACTGCATATGGCAGCCTTATATGGGTGTAGCAAGAGTATTGTTCATAAGCTGTTGCAGTGTGATACTTCTTCTGCGTTTACAAAGGATAAAATCAAACAACAGACTGCACTTCACTTAGCAGCACAGCAAGGACACACGGATATTGTGAGATGCATACTCGGGTTTGCAGAGGACTGTGTTGAAATAAGAGATGAAGACGGTAGAACTGCTCTCCAATACGCTGTTGAAAATGCTAAAGTGGGTGTTGTGAGATATTTGGTGTCTTTCGCAAGGGTAATTAATATAGCTGACAAGAATGGATACACTGCGCTAGACATAGCAAATCAAAAGTTCGAAAAAGAACCATTGTCTCCCTACTTTGCAGTGCGTAAAACATTTTCTTATTTTCACTTGCCAGTTATTTTGCTTTCAATATAGTTTTATATGGAAGCCTTATGATTAAACCGCATTGACGTTGCTGCAGATTTGGTGGTTCCTCAGCGGCAAAAATGGGATGGCAGGAGTGGAGGCGGCAACGGCAAACCAGACAAGAGAAACATCAAATCCATTTCCAAGTGATGAAAAGTATTCGACAAAAATCAACAGTCTTTCTGTATGTGCCATATTGATTGCAACGGTCACATTTCAGGCGGCCTTCACCCTGCCAGCACATGATGACAAGGAGAAGAGGGCCCTGTCCGCCCAGATTTCTTTCCAAGGTTTTGTATTCTTCGATTGGCTGGCATTTTGCTTTTCAATGGCAGCAGCAATCCTTCTAGCCTACGCAACCTTTTTCCGTCGCCATCGGAGTTTGGCAGTTGGTGCAAGCGCAGCTGTCTTATCAATGGCCCTCTACAGCATGATGATTTCATTTTCCTTGGCCATATTTCTAGAGCTCAGGAAAGAATATTATAAGTTGGCAGTTTTCTTCTTTGGTGCAATGTTTTTGTTGGCCCCCATTGTCATGAGTGTGATACTTGCGGTGTTGCATAATGCCATCGGTTTTCGAGTCTCCGAGTTCATCCGACCAGGGAATCCGTGCAAACGAATTGTCCGCCTTTTTTAGTCCAGGCAATCTATAAGAGATTTTCCAAGTCAAAATTGATAATCTAGGTGTTTGTTTATTTTTTATTTTTTTATGTGGTAGAAGATTTGAAGTCAGTATCATCTATATTTCTATGACATGAATTATGTCAAATTGAAATTGATCATGTAAGTGTTTATCTAGTTGGTTTATGTAAATAGTACAATTGATATTTTATATCTTTATCATATTCTTCACTATTCCACTATGTGATATCTATTCGACTAATTTGTTTCTATTATAATTTGGTATTTAAAAATATTAAAGTTAATAATTTTTTAAAATATTAAATAAGATAATTATTTTTTTAGTATTAACTTATTTTAAAATATTGTAGAGAATTTTAATTTTACATTAAATTGTTTTATAATATTTGTATAGTTGAAGAGTTTTGCCTTGAATCGTTTTTATGATTATAAAGTTTGTTAAATCAATGGAGTTAATATAGACAAATGTAATTAATATGAATCAATGACTTGACCAAAGTATTTTTAACAAGCAACAAAGAGTAGAGATTATAATAAATCGCATGACAAAAGAATACAGTGCACTAAATGAAGGTTATGTGTTAAGGAATATAAATATGTATCATAGACTTAATTCATAGTCATAGAATCGACTCCTAGAGAAGTTCAAGCTTCCACTTCCAAACAACAATCACAATGAGCACATCTATTTTTATATTCCTATGCAAGTGGAATCCAATGTTACATCAAATTTATTCTTCTCTATTACTGCAAATGTTAACTACACATTCCATCTCATTTTAATTTTATATTTAGCATTGTAGTTATTTAATTTATATCACTCCAAGTTGTTTTGATTAGATAAAATTGGGAGAGGTCTAAACCATTTCATAACTGTCACCAAGGCACACAAAAGAGAGGAACTCACATTCAATGAGATCACCACAATTACAAAACCAAAAAAGGAAAAACCCTTTTATGAAAAGACATTTTTGGTGAGAGCGTAAAACCGGTAGGAAAAAGGGTTCCAACACAACAAAATTACATCATTAGAGTAGAGGGGTTTAGGAAGGAACCCCAAACTATCTTCTTGAAAAACCCCTTAGCACAGGAGCCAAAGCAGCAAAGTGAATAGTCAACCGGTAGCAGGTTTTAAAAGGCTTCTCACAACCTTTTACATATAGAACCACCTTGAATAGAGGCCTCGTTGAATAGGAAAGAAGACTACAAAAAATAGGAGATGCCCAATGACCTTGTGATCACAAGCTCATCATTAAAAATTCCTACAGACAACACAACATGGACCACCTCAATAAATCTGTTATCAACAATACCATTAACCAAAATAACCCCTCTAAACAAAGTAGCTAGGACCACCTCAATAGGCTGGCATTGACAACAAAGAAGTAAGAAAGGTACTCGGCATAAGAATCACCATTCACATTCAATAGGAAAGCCTTGTTATAACCCCCCACCTCAATAGGAGTGTTTGTAAAAAATAACTTACCAAGCTTGCAATAGTGAGTTATAAGAAAAATGTGGAAAAAGACTTCAACACAACCAACCTCCATAGGGCCTTCAATATCCTAGGTAAAATATCCATAGAACAGAAAAAAGTCCATACCCACAACAAGAATAGTTTAGACTTGCAATTGACACCCGAAAAAGTAGCCTTAGAAGCTTAGGGAGGCATAGACTAAATCCTAGGATTTGAAAGAAAGACCCTCCAAGCCAAGGCAAAAACAAAGTCCTACTCACCAAGAAAAGGGTGGTAACTGTCACGAGCCCTAATAACACACACTACCACCAGAAATAAAGGAGTTTACTCCTCATACAAACTCCATAAGTATCCATAAAACCCTTGAGGTAGGATGCTCCATATGATAATAAACACCTTGAACCCAAGAGTTCTAGCAACCACCACCAAAAAATGTACACTACCACATCCAAACCCTCGACACAATGTAGGAAACATCTTCATGCCCACAATAGGAATCACAATGACCCACAAACCTAGAATAGGGCATATGGAGGAAAAAATGTCCAAACACTGTAGAGAAAAGAGACACATGCCCACAACCAATGACCCTTCAAGCACAAACAACCCAAGAAAGGAGAGGATCAAAGCCTTTGAGGAAAACACCAACCAAGAAAGCACACAACCATGCAACCAAAACCTCGACATAAAGTAGCAAGTGACACCAAACCCACATCAAGAACCACAACAACCCACAAACCTAGAATAGGACACATAGAGGAAAACACAACCTAGTGCTATAGAACAAGGAAACACAAGCCAAATACCAATGTCCCTCCTAGTTTGGACAACTCAAGAAAAGAAAGGGTTAGCATTGCTTGTTTGACCCTCTAGAGAACACAAAAAAATAGCTAAAGAAGAGCAAGCAAGTCCCTCCATAAAATACCCATAGAAAAAATAGGGAAAACGACAAGCCTAAGCCCAACTAACCTACAGAGCCAAAAGATCTTGGTCATCTTCACCATCATTATTTGTCTCAACAACAACCTTAGAATCCTTGCTACAAGTTCCTCCTCTACTCTCGCTCGACATTCAAATTTATAAAACTTTTATACCACTCCAATTTATTATTATGTTAATCTAGAATTGATTATTTTAAAGTTGTATTCAATTATTTAATTAGTCTTGACAAATATCAGGATTAAATACCTTTTTTTTTTTACATTTTTGTTGAAGCAAATAAACATCTCTAAGGGTTTAATCTAAGGCTATACTTTTTCTTTACTTAAGTTTTTAAAATTTGAGTTACTTCTAATGTTATATTTTATTTTTAGATTCATTGGGGTTTAAATATTTTTATGAGAATATGACCATTGTAACTTGTGTATGGTTTGTATATACATATTATAGCATACTTTTATTCCAATAGATTCTCCAATAGAACAATTATCTTACCTTACATTTCCTTTTAGGTATTTTTCCTTATTTGAGCTACATGCACATGTCTCAAATTTTGATAATTTTCTATCTTTCATCATAGATTATCTTTTGATCCTTGATATTTTCATGATTTTAATGCTACGGATGAGGATGTACTCTCAAAAAATATGTATATGAATGTGTTTGTGTGTACGTATATCTTTCATTTCTATATTCAATGCTCCTCCTTACCATTTAAAGACAATACACTTGTTCAAGAGTCTCATATTGATCATACTTCAAAGTGTTATATTGTTGAGCATATACCTAGTGAAGAGTTTGATAATTTATGCCTAATATTCCATGCATGAGATTTTTCTACCTATATAGGTACTTTAAATTATCTTATAAATTATTAAAGATATATATAGTAAAATAAAATAATGAAACATCATATCATATCCGACCAAATATGAATCTTAAATATTTTTTTTCACAAAATATCATTCAATTAAGTGTTCTTAATTGTAGTATACCATTACTATAATTTAAATCAACAATATTTGAAATCAACAAACAACATGAGAAAAACATATTACAAAATAATTGTGTCTAGAAAACCTCTTAGAAAAAAACTCAACCAAGAAGAGAGGTCAAGTATATATTACCTTTTTTTAAAAATATTGTTAAAAAACACTTCCTTCACTCTTTTCTTGTCTCTAATATAACAACACCTATTAACCTATAAAATCTCAATGAAACAACCAAAATAGGTTACCTTACCACCATCTCAAGGCTGTAACTTAGAGAAATATTAGAAAACGGATATCATTGTGAGTTTTAAAAATGAAAGGTACATAATCCATGATAAAAACATGAAAAAAAAAAAATGTACAAATACTTGTAATTCCCTCTCAAATGTGTAAATTCATCCATTTTTACATCCTGAAAGATACAATCTCCATCATTTTCAAGAGCACAACTTAGTGAAGACAATGGTCATCTATATGGAAAATCAAAATTCACATTTCCCTCCTTTCAAGTACTCAAGGTTAAGTGATAATTAATTTTACCATATGTAATTAATTGTTACAGACAATGAATCCCTTCATATTTTATTAATGCAATTATAAACTATATGTGGAGTATTACTATAAAATATTTTTAAATCAAAAGATGGGTACCTAGAGAAACATGGACCAAGTTATTATAACAAATTTAATAGAATGGAATTTACAAGGTTGATGAAACCTTAATCCTAACAAAAGGAAGAACAAAAGTACTATCATCCATATTGTAGACACCCAAAATTGTCCAATCTAATTAAATAAATATTTTATTTATTTAATTATCTAAGCTTAATTCTTCTATTAATTAAATAAATCTTTATTTATTTAATTAATTCATTTATCCTCTTCTAGCCTTATTTCTCATTTAAATAAATACCTTTATTTATTTAAATAGCCCTTTTCCTAAATTAAATAAATATCTTATTTATTTAATTGATCCCACTTCTTCTATTAATTATATAAATCTTTATTTATTTAATTAATTCATTAACCTTTTCTACCCATGACACATGTCATTCATCTCTTAATTCATACACTACCTACCCCTTTCATTATTTTATTATTTCTTTTACCTACCCTCTAATCATAGCCGACCTCCTTTTACACCTCTCAATCTTATCCCTCCATTTCATATAGTGTCTTCTATATAAGGAGACGCTTCCTTCGTTATCAAACCCTAATCAATCATGCTAATCATTTTTATGCACTTGACTACACTACGCTTTTGAGCATATGTGATCCTACTTGCAACCACATTCCATTCTTTGTTGAGCTCTTGTGCATATAAAATCTGAGAGCAAATATATCAAGCAAGATTAATGGAGATAGGAAGAATGGAGATCCAAACCCTATTGGACATGTGATGGTATAATCTTTGTGATTTCATTTGATTTGCATTGTCTTAGGTAATCTTCATATGTTATGGTGGATCTTTGTTGTTGTTAGGCTAGGGTTTTGTGGTTGAATTCATTTAGCCTTTCAATATCGTTATTATTGTTATCCATTTTCACCATATACATTTTGGCACGCCCGATGGGACTCTTGTCCCTTTTTGCATTTAACATCCTTGTTGCAGATTTTGTGTTTTGAAGTTGCAGATCTGACATTTTCGACAACATTTTGATATTTCCTCGTCTGCGTATTTTTGGATCGCGTTTTTTATTTTCTGGTGCGTCTGCGACATCTGGAACTACGTCTGTGTTATCGACAGTATTTTATTTTGCAGATGCTGGAAACCGCGTTTGTGTTCCTAAATTGTGTCTGCGGTGTTTTTAGACGCGTTTGTGTCCAGAAGTTGCGTCTAGGTTTGGGAGCAGCGTCTGTGTCTCACAGAGCCGTGTCTGAGTCACAAAGTCACGTCTGTGTCGAAGGAAACCACGTTTGTGTGCATCGGTTTTAAATTTTTTTATTTTTTTTAGGTTTTCATTTTTCATCATTTGGTCTTGCATTTAATGTTTCAGATCTGATTTATTTTGAGCTAACATCTTCAGATCTAGCTAACGAAATTGGTGCAGCTTGTTTTGAAAGCAAAATCATTTTGTTGAAGGCCCCTATTTTCACAAAGTCTTTTAGGATTTAAAATTTACCTAACTTGTGTGCTTGCAGGAAGGGGTGATCATTTCAAACAATCCAAACTACTAACAACTCTTTGTTGTAGGTCCTTGGCAAGGGTTTTTGGATTTTTATTGTGTGCCTTGTTTTCATAGACTAGAAAACACTTCAATTGGTGCACTAAAATTGAATCATTGTCTTTTGTGTCTTGAGAAATAGGCTCTTTTTGTTTAATCTTTAGAGGGTCTGTCTTCCCGTGTGGTCATTAGGACTACTAGTGAGAAGAGAACGACCCAAGTGGTAGCGAGGAAATCCCACCTCTTCCAAACCACTATAAACAACTGTATTCATGGTGAAAACTATGGATAACATGTGCTGATTAGTTCATACCGACACTATGTCTCCCCATAAACCTGTTTGATCAAATTTATTTGATCAATTGTAGGGCGTAACCCCTACTAGCTGGGAGCCTTCTGTATTTACAGAGCTGAAAGTGCCGCATGTATGGCCACACGAGTGGATGCCCTTACTATCACCTTTTTATTTTAGAAGCCCAAATCCTTCTAGTTGTTGGGGCAAGAGGTCGGACCTTTGGTAGCGGCCCACACACATACAGTTCTTAGTAGAGATACAAAGTTCGCCACGGGGAGTTTTCGTGGGGACTGATGCTTGGTTGACCCGAGAAGTGAGTGCCGAGGGTGGAGCCAGTGAGGTCAAGCATCTAAGTATCCGCTCTGAATAGCGTAGCCTCGGGGGTAAAACCCCATGTGGGATCAACAACTATTGTCTTGGCCAGCCATAAGAATTGTACTTGACTTATTTTAAACATTCAAACATTCAAAACCAAATAGTAAAACATTGTGTCTTTTGTGTCTTCAAGTGTATGCAAAACATTTTTACATCAAACAACACACTTTTTTTGGAGTCATTTTGAAGTCTAGACACTTACAAACATTGGGTTCTCATCAACATTGTGTCCTCTTGTCACGAAAAATAGTCAAACAGTCAAATTTGGTCACAACAAAATGACTTCACAGATTGGAAAAAATTGCACAAATTTTGCAGAAACGCGTCTGTGTTTGACATAATAGCATCTGTGTTGTATAACCGCGTCTATGAAGGGCAGAAACATGTCTGTGTTTCCAGAATCAACAAGGCATTTTACAAAAATCTCAGAAGCACATCTGTGTTAGACGGAACCACGTCTGCGTCAGGAAATCACGTCTATGAAGTATACAGGTGCGTTTGTGATCAGGATTGAAAAAAAAACAAAAACTTTTACAGTCCAACAAACAAACATAGTCAGTTTCGGATTTCTTGAGCTTCCTAGGTCATTTCTCCAGGTTTCATTCAGCATTCAACTTGTCTTTGGATCTCACACAGTCCATCATTGCTTCACATCTCACATTACATTCACATTTGTCTAAACTTGAGTCAAAAGGTCACTTGCTTGTCCTCATCATACTTTGTCAGCACACTACATACAACAACATTTTGCTAAGTGGTCCTTCATCAAGGTCTATCACCTTTGGGTGTCATTTGGTCTTACTTAGAGTCAAGGTCAACTTACCTCATCAAGAGAAACTATCCTCTCTTTGGAAGTCACACCTACTCTACTACATACATACTTGGTCTTACACTTTAGACATTGCAAGTACACCTCAGATTCATTTACATTCCATCCATTTCTTGGTCTTCCATACTTTTTTCCATTTTCATCTAGTCCAACACATCTCGATCAATACCTAGTTCATGGTTGAAACCCGTCTTCAAAAATCTAGGAGAGAAAATAAAGAGGCTCAAGAGTGTGCAAACATGAGTGTTTATGAGTATGACAATGATGTCTTTTTCAATACTGATTATAACACATTACCTGACATGGATGCCTATAGAAACATTCCAAATGTTGAGAACATGGACACTACAAACAACAATGATACATATAATGACCATATGGACAACTTTTCCGTACATTCGGTAGATGTGGAAAAATCCATTATGAATCCCCATTTCAATCGATTGGTTGAGGAAATAATGAGGAGGGATAGACAATACTTCTTACAAATGATGGCACAAAGTGGAGCCAAGATACCTCATGATTTTGACATGTCTCAAATAATGGAAAATCGACTGGTGCAACAAACTCACTCCAACATGGATCAAAGAAGGCCTAATAGTGGAGGCAATAGAGGACCACATATGGTGCCTGAATCACCATCATCTTTGTTTCAAAAACTAGAGGTCCCACATACACATGGTCAAGCATATGATACTCACCTTCGTAGACCATTATGGAAGTCTTATGCAAAAAGATATGCTCAATCACATATCAATGCTAAGGATCAACCACCAAAGCAATTCGATATTCAAAGGCATGCTCAAAATTTGGACACAAGGAAACCCCGTGTCAAATTTGGGGGCAACACATTAGAACATGACATGCTTGTAGAGTATGGTATACATGCACAAAATAGATATGGTGTTCCTCAACATGAATCTATACCAAGTGGTCCATATACGTAGCATCACTATAGACCTCCTCCATATGAACATGTGTATAATCAGTATCATCCATATATGCAACATGCTCCTCCTCCAATTGGTGCCTCAAGCATGGGGTATGGTCCAAGAAGTCGATCTCCACCTAAGAGCAATTTGGAGCAACAAATCAGGGACTTACAAAAGAAAATGAAGGACATAAATACACCAAAGCCAACATACACAATGAGAGACATATGTCCCTATCCATTTGACAAAAGTATTCCAATGCCTCCATTTCCTACACACTTTGTGATGCCTAAGTTTGAAAAGTATAGAGGAAAAGGGGATCCTAAGGCACACATAAGATAGTTTTTCACAGCTTGCATTGAGGTAGCTTCAGAAGAGACATATTTGATGAGATTATTCCCACAAAGCTTAGGTGATCAAGCTATGGAATGGTTCTCCCAACTCCCACCTGGTATTAAGTCATGGGGTGACTTAGCAGAGGCATTTATCCAACATTTCTCCTACAACATAGAGACAGACATATTAGTCACTACTTTGTGCAACACCAAGCAAAAAGATGGAGAGTCTTTTTCATCATTTTTACAAAGATGGAGGAATCTAGCTAGCAGATGCTCTTGTGAAATTCCACAAAAACAAATGGTAGAGATGTTCACCTAGAATGTTAACAAAGACATTGGTTATGATTTAAGAAAAGCTTGTTTGTCCACCTTTAAGGACGTCATTGAAAAAGGCTTAGCGATAGAAAAGGTCCTGATTGAACAAGGAGTCATTAAGATATTCAAGGAAAACAAAGATGACTTTAAAGGAAAAGACAAGCCAAGATTTTGGAATAAAAATAAAAACACAGTCAATGATGGTGTTGTTGATGCCAACACAGTGCGACCCAAATTCATCTTTTCAAGATCAAGTTCTACAAACAATCAAGTGAATACTCAAACAACTTCCAGATCATGAAGGAAGTACACCCCATTGGGAGAACCACTTGAGTCAGTCTTCAAGAATCTAGTGGCAAACAAGGTAATCACAGTTCCAGATTTTCCTCCATATGAACCAAACGTTAAACCAAATTGGTGGAATGATGATGAGTATTGTGAATTTCATAAGAGCAAGGGTCATAAGACAGGAAATTGCCATCGACTGAAGAGCATCATACAAGATCTCATTGATAGAGGCGACATTGAGATTGAGGGACATTCCTCCAATCAAGAAAATGAGATGTTTAAGGAACCATTCCCAAAACATGACAAGGGAAAAGCTAAAGCCATAGAGGATCAAACCAATTATACCAGAGCATCCTACAACTATGATTCAACTATCAATCACATCTCGATGGACAATTATGTCTCTACCATTATCATCAAGGACAAAAACCCTGAGAATTCTACCCAGAGACCCAAGATTGTCTTAAAAGGTGTTGGATCTTCTTCCAAACCTACCTCTGAATGTCATGTTACAACTCGTCGAGGTAAATTTACTTTGCAAGGTGCTCTAGCCAAAAACACTGCTTCTTCATCAACTAAGCCTGAGTATGACCTTGTAGAACAATTAGGGAAAACACCCGCACTCATCTCCATTCTTGAGCTCCTACGCATATCCCCCACACATAAAGCCATTCTTGACAAAATCTTGAGAGACACTACCGTTCCTACTGATCTGAACATGGACTAGTTTCAAGCCATGGTGGGATACCTTTCCATTTCACACTCCCTTACATTCACAGAAGCCGATGATGCCTTCGTAAGTCAGCCACATAATGAACCATTACACATTGAAGCCTTAATACACAAACATAGAATCAAACAAGTCCTAATGGATGGAGGAGCAGGTCTAAACATTTGTACATGGAGCACTATTAAACAATTGGGATATTCTGACAAAGCTATGAATTCTACAAAAAAAATTACTATCAAAGCATATGATGATGAAGAGCGTTCATCCAAAGGCACAGTCACCTTACCTCTCAGAGTTGGACCAGTTACAAAGGATGTGGTTTGTCAAGTCCTTGATCTAGAGCTCACATACAACATATTGCTAGGACATCCATGGATTCATGAGATGAATGCAGTACCATCTACATATCATCGATGTATCAAGTTCCCTCACAATGGAGTTGAAGTGACTGTCAAAGCTGACCCAAATCCATTCATATATTGCAACAATCTGCGACCTAGATCAGAAATAATAATTCCAGTTAATAGAGAATCTATTCCTTCATCATCATATGTGGATCCAGAATCATTGAAAGCTTCTACATCCAAACAAGCAGAGCTCAAAGAAAAGTTCAAGTTTAAAGACATGAGATGTGGTGAGTATATCTTTCATGTTGATCAACTCCCACTATCTCCTAAGGTATTCAGTCGACAAGAACAATCTACAAACAATTTGCAAGGAATTGGGTGTGAATCACCTAGTGTTGTGGCTACTAAGTCTGCATGCAAAACTCCTCTAGTGGTGCAAGCATCTCTTGATATCAATGGTCGTACGAGTGGTTCCAACGAAGAATCTATTGAGTGTATCGCCAACCCTCTTGAGAAATCACATAGCTTTACCATTTCATCCACTCATTCCATTTCCACTCCACTCCTAGACTTGGATCAACAAGAATTACAAAAGCCCTCACTTATTGGGGATCAAAAATCAAGATTTGAAAAGAAAAATCTAAAAGTCAATAATAAAGAAAATTCCTTTAGTCCAAATCAAAATCAAAAGCTACTGGACTCCACAAAAATCAAAGTCAAGGATAAAAATTCTATGAAAGAAAAAGAGCAAGAATTGATCTACCCTAATATCAAAATAACTGGGGGCAAAAGTTCTAAAATTTCAAGCCAAAAAGCATACTTGTTGATCCTAAGTCTCCATCATGCTATCCTACTTTCACTTCTTTTCACAATCATAAGCCTTCATCACTCATCCACTTGTTCCTCACATCCTTTCCCTTCTAGCGATACATCATGGACCTTTAATGGAGCTTACTCGAAGGACTTTGTTATCAAGGATGCCCAAACTTCTTCAGGTGACACGCATACGGGCCTGTGTAGTCCACACACTAGTAATTCTATCTTAGTTCCTTTATCAAGGAAGATAGTCACTCAAGCTACACATCATTCAGTCAAGGAACAATGTAGTTACAATCATAAGGTTAAGCCTCACACATTTGAGGTAGGTGACTTAGTTCTCAGAGAAAATCCTAAAAATCAACAAGACAAAGAGAAGAAGGGAAAGTTTGAACCAAATTGGCTTGGTCCTTACATCATTACAGCAGCATATGGATCTGGGGCATATCAGCTCTCAACTACAGAAGGTGAACCTTTGGAGGATCCTATCAATAGCATGCACCTTCGCAGGTTCCACACATAGCTCTTTGGAATATCCTAATTCAAAAATACAAAAAAAATAAAATAAATTCAAAAATACAAAAAAATTATAAAACAAAAAAATCGTTACTTGGTGAAAACTTGGCAAACAGGCACCTTGTGACAACAAAAAACATTGAAAAATCGAAAAAAGTAAAAAAAAAAACATTTCGTCCAACGGTGAAAACCACTTCGGTGGCACCCTGGGCAAGTACCATGGTGAAAACTGGGTCACCAGCACCATGCGTAGAGACATTGCTCCTCCCTCCTTTAGAATTCACTTTCATCCTTTCACTTTGCACACACTCACAACCTATTTGTTCATAATAAACTTACCCATTCCCATCATGGCTTGTTATTGATCTACCCAAGATTGGTTAGCCATTCATAATAAACATTCCTTTTCACTCCCTTTCCATCCATAATAAATCAGATCCTTTCTGTGGCTAAGGCAAATCCTACGTCTAGTGATGGGTGTGGAACTGAGAACATCACATGTTTCGAGGAGTACAATTTCTTCCAGCTTCCTTCAGTCTATCCGCGCACAATTCACAATAAAGTAGCATTTGCATCACAGATCCGCAATAAAGTTTCATTTTCTCTACAATAAAGTATCAGTTTCATGGATTCAGTTAGTTTTAGATGAGACACAACAGCAACATTGGGCTTCAACAAAATCAAATCTTTCAACAGACTCAGACAACATATGGTGCAGTGCTATCTATCCATTTTGTGAAAGTAAACATTGTGACCACAATCAAATAAGACTTATACAAGTGACAAGAGACACTAAACTTGAGGACTACAGTGGATGTTGGTGTCAAGTCTTGGTTTTCTTTTGATTTTATCTTTTGGTGACATGTCTTTTAGCTTTTCCAGGATGTCTCTGACTAGAGGTTCTATCTCCAGGATGTCTTTGACTAGAAAGGTGAGGATGGGGTATCATCACCTATTTTTCTTTGCTGTCTGTGGATTGTCTTTTAGTAATGCTATGACTTGTCCAAGGATATGAGGACACTGAGAGTCTAGTATGAACTGGGGCATTCCTTGTTTGTGACTGTCTTATCTCCATGCAAACAGGTACAATGAATTTCTGGGTCGAACATATGCCTCGATTGTCATAACCTACTTGCCATAATAAAGCTCAATGATGATAATGCACAAGAAGCTCTTTCACTTTCATATCTTCTGTGTTTCATCCCCCTTTCTTGATTGAATCCCATTCCTTCTCGAGTCCACGTAGCCTGCTATCACATGACTGAGTATAATGACACACCAAAAACATTTGCATTTCATGTAGTTGCACCTGCATTACCACATATAAGCATTTCATACATACATATAGATATCATAATTGCATCACATCCTGCACACAACACATGTTAGAACATTTTATATTCTCATCATGTAAATAGTCATTTGCATTATCATATTCATTTGCATTTTATACATTCACATTTGCATCATGCATACACATATAAAATATAAAAGAACAAAAATATTGTATTTCATTATGTACATATTTGCATCCATATCATAAGCATCACATAAGAACATCTCATCACATAGGTACACATCCATATAGCTGCCACAAAGATGAATCATCTCATATATATATAAAGTGTCATGATACAATGATGTCAAAATCATATGGCTACAATCACTCGAAGGTGTTTACATCATCATACAAAAATGATACAATACTGATACATAGAGAGCCCTCTACGGCTATGATGAACTCCTTCCCTCAGAGCCGCCTGGCCTCGATGGAATTTGAGCCCTAGAAGGACCCGCCCCAGGATCATCCCTCCTGTCTCCTCTATCTGGTGGTGGTGGAGGACCCATAACCCCACCACTAGACGCCTGTCTCCTCCGGCTCCCTCCCATAGCTATCGCTATCCGCGATGGTCTATGGAAGCTCCTCGCCCGCTAATCAGCTGGCACCGCACCATAATAAAGATCTTGCCAGTAGGCAATCTCCTTCCCTGCCCGCAGGACGTAGGCATATCCAGCCCCTGTGTCCTCTACCGCTTGCCTCCCAGCCCTCAGTGCTGTCTTAGCCTCTATGTAGTGCTGAATGGCCTGATCCCGCTCTCGCTCAGTATCTCTAAGCCTCCTTCTGAGCCTGTCCCTCTCCCTCTCCAGGTCTTGGATCTCATCTGCCTATCCCTGGTAGATCTCCCTCAACTCCGTCAACTCATCCTCCTCTACCTCAGCCCCCTGTGGCTCTGCCTATGGCTCTCCCTGTACAGGTGCCTGGCCCTATGCCTGTGCCTGTACTGGTGCCTGTCCCTGTACCTGCACCTGTTTGGGACCCTGTGCTGCTAGCACTTGTAGCGGTAATCCACCGCGACCTCTCACCACTCGAGCCTGCCTATCCTCTCCACCCTCCCTCCACGGTGCCACCCTCCTCTCTCCAACTCCCCCCCTCCTCCTCTGTCGGCCTCTACCCCCATCCTCTCCATCATCATCACCATCCCCACCACCATCTTCGTCTAGTAGCTCTCCTAGATCCGTCAGGCGTGGGAATGGATGCTCGACCCAGTATGCTGTGTACTCGGCATCCATGCCGGCATCCTTGATCTCTGGCCACATGTCCTAGGGTAGGGGCATCATCTCTACTAGCTGTGTAACAACCTGATCATATGATAATAAGGGCCCAAACTGCGCCTGATCCCTAACAGTCCGTGCATACATGCCTGAACCCCGTGGCATCTGCTGGATCCTGCCGAACTGCCTGCCCACCCTGTCCACTAGCTGCCTCTCTAGTACATAGGGTGTTTTCCCAATCAGATACCTGCTCCGGAAGGTGTAGGGCAGCTCTACCACATCATCCTCCCACTACTCACATCCCAAGTATGGCCTCCATATAACTATATCAAAGTCATCAATAACCCGCCGCCAATGCTCTAACCTACCAATCCGTGGCTATGAGGTGATCATGTCGTACAAATGCATAAAACTGCATCTGTGACCTCTACCCCTGAAGTGTATTGGTTTCATCACTGGTAGATGCTCATAGGCCCACACTTGTAACAATGTGACCTCGCAGCCCAATCCCACTGACCCATGGTACACAAACTGATGCAGCTCGTAATACAGGTGTGCTAGCACACACGGTCCCTAGGCATATCTAGTGTGCTATGTCACCAGTGTCTCCAATGCACCTCCCCAGCCCATAGCCAACCCTCATGTCGCTCTATCAGGACACAAGAACCCACTGATCGCTCCTCCTATCACTGCTGGCAACGCTAATCCTGTAGTAGTCATGGTGTCCCAAGCCACATGTCCTGCCCTCATCTCCAGTCCTGGGTCCCGGAACACTCGTCTCAGAGCCTCCCTGTCTTCGTCTCGATCATATGGAATCAGCTCCCCATCGATCGGTATCCGCAGAATCCTGTATACATCCTCCAAGGTGACTGTCATCTCACCCATCAACAAATGGAACATACAAGTCTCAGAGTGCCATCTCTCCGCCAGTGCAGTCAGCAATCCCATGCTCACCCGAAACGCAGGCACATACAGAATATGTCTCAGACCCATAGCCTCAATCGCAGCTCATTCCTCAAAGGTCAGCTCAGGTCGCAATCTCTGAGTCGATGGGAATCTCTCCCGTGACTCCAACATAGGCAAATACTCCTGCAGTCAAGCAAATCAATCATGTCAGTCATAGTGGCATTCACTGTTCATCACAAAATGCTACTTTTTATCTAAGTGCATATGGTATTCTATCCTAGTGACATTCACTGTTCATCACAAAGTGTTGCTTCTATCCTAGTGGTACTCCCTGTTCATCACAAATTACTACATGTTTTGCACTCACTGTTCATCACAAAGTGCTACTCACATTTGCACTCACTGTTCATCACAAAGTGCTGCTCACATTTGCACTCACTGTTCATCACAAAGTGTTGCTCATATTTTAGTACTCCCTGTTCATCACAAAGTACTATATCTTGGTACTCATTGTTCATCACAAAGTGCCTTGATCTATCTTATCCTAGGGCCTCTGCTTGAGTGAATCCTCTTGAGTAGTTTTCTAATTGGCAATGTATGTTCTATCACAGAATTATCAATCCTAGCCCTATTTGCTATCCTAGTCTTCCCTAGAGGACCTGCTTGAGTGTATCCTCTCAGCAGCTTATCCAATCGACAATGTATGTTCATCACAGAACGGCCGATTTGACCTAGAAGACACAAATTCACATTTTTTGACACAAATGCGCTTTCCTGACTTAAACACTCTTGAAGACTGCATAAACGCACCTATTTTGCACAGACGCGCCTAAAGAACACAGACGTGCCTATACTCTACATAGACGCGCCTGGGCGACACAGACGTGCCTTCTTCGCATAGACGCGCCTACACAGCACAAACGCGGTCGCATTTAGCATAGATGCGTTTTCAAACATAGACACACCTGGCACAAACACAGATGCACCTATCGAGCACAAACGCGCTTGGCACCAACACAGACGCACCTGGGCATTTTTGACATTTTTTGGACCTTATTCTAAGAACATTTATTACACTTTCTAGCATGAATTAATGACAACAATAAATGAAACAAAGTACGAGGAGGTTTTGTGGTATTTACCGGCTCTCCTGCCTCTGCTGGCCTCTGGAATCGGCGAACGCAATCGAATCTGTGAACAAAGGCCATCACTGCTGACTGCTGCTGCTCTATTCTCGCTCTGCACTCTGCTCTCATGGATGTATGGATGACAATGAGGATGTATTTTCCCCCGTGGTCTATCTTATAGACTACCCTAGCCCTAGCCCTCGTTTCCCGAGTCAGTCTTCTTTATCCCGTGACTTTGTCACTTTATCCGGTCAGTCCATTCTAGCCTTTCCTTCTTATCGAGAGATTGTCTACAATCTTTTCAGACATTTTCATCCAATCTCTCGAGGGGGCATATCATTCCCATCTTGGGGCAACTCTGTATCAGTTCATATTATCTTCTTTGAAACAACGCAACAAGCCACATTGTCTCAAAGAGGGGAAAAATGTAGACACCCAAAATTGTCTAGTCTAATTAAATAAATATTTTATTTATTTAATTATCTAAGCTTAATTCTTCTATTAATTAAATAAATCTTTATTTATTTAATTAATTCATTTATCCTCTTCTAGCCTTATTTCTCATTTAAATAAATACCTTTATTTATTTAAATAGCCCTTTTCCTAAATTAAATAAATATCTTATTTATTTAATTGATCCCACTTCTTCTATTAATTATATAAATCTTTATTTATTTAATTAATTCATTAACCTTTTCTATCCATGACACATGTCATTCATCTCTTAATTCATACACTACCTACCCCTTTCATTATTTTATTATTTCTTTTACCTACCCTCTAATCATAGCCGACTTCCTTTTACACCTCTCAATCTTATCCCTTCATTTCATATAGTGTCTTCTATATAAGGAGATGCTTCCTTCATTATCAAACCCTAATCAATCATGCTAATCATTTTTATGCACTTGACTACACTACACTTTTGAGCATATGTGATCCTACTTGCAACCACATTCCGTTCTTTGTTGAGCTCTTGTGCACATAAAATCTGAGAGCAAATATATCAAGCAAGATCAATGGAGATAGGAAGAATGGAGATCCAAACCCTATTGGACATGTGATGGTATAATCTTTGTGATTTCATTTGATTTGCATTGTCTTAGGTAATCTTCATATGTTATGGTGGATCTTTGTTGTTGTTAGGCTAGGGTTTTGTGGTTGAATTCATTTAGCCTTTCAATATCGTTATTATTGTTATCCATTTTCACCATATACACATATCTATAAGGTTCTCCAAGGAAGCATCAGTTTAAAATGAAGAATCATGGTCTAATGTATCTATTGTATAAGGTCCAAAGCAATTAAAGGAAATTAAATATACTTAGGTTGGTGCATAATATCCTTATATGTAGTGATGCATATTTGTATATAGACTAGATGTCATTATTGGTAAACCATACATGCTTATGTTAATAGTCACTTGACTGAAGAACAAGTCTAATGAGATAGGGAAATATATATTGCATAATATAGTAATTCATTATCCATTATTTACAAAGTACAAGTCTCATGATGAGTGAGAGAACCCAACCAAAGAACCATTTATTTAAAAGGAACAAAAAATTATGGATTACCAAGTGCTAAATAAAACAAACAAACTAGACTACAAATAGACAAATTGAAGCCAAAAAATAAGAGCCCAAACCACCCACTGAAGATGAAACTAATGGTCTACTTGGTGGGGGTGTTTTCACTTTACCAGTCCCAGCTCAACATTTTCACCTTCTTTGAGAATGATAGTATATTGTTTGAATTCATCTCTGGGGGCACAACAAGGGACTCTAGAGTAGCCTCCACCCTAGAATTAGTCCAGTCTACAACATAAACAAAAGACAATTTATTATGGCACCTTTTCGTCTCATGCATTCTATCCAATACTTCCTAAATTTCCTAAAGAGAGGCAAACATCTTTTAGCCATTTCCTTGTTAAGAATCATCATCCCATATAGTTTCCTTTTTAAGGTCATCTGGTTGCCCTAAATCCCATCAATGACTCTAATTGTGTCTCTCCTATCATACTTTCGATTCACCTTCACACTGTGCTACATTATTTCCTCTTCCAATCCTTCCCACTTCTCAAGTCTATTTGCCAAATCATCGGCTACCACCTAGACCCTTTTATATTTTTCATCTATCACCCAACTAGAGGCTCTCATGTCTACCTCAACAAGCGCCTCCAAGTTACTGATATTTTTCTTGCCCACATTGATTTTATCGAGGTGCCAATGGATAATGGCTTCCTACCTATTGTACCCATCACATAGCTCATTCACCTTCTGAATGAGTACAATAAATCCACATTTTTGTAGGAAATTGATATGTGGTGGGGGAGGGGATCCAAATGACGGAGTAACCTAGGGGTGGCATAATTCTCCATAGGATTATCCAAATTCTTATAAGACTTTGTGGACTAAGAGGATATAGTGTCCTTAGAATAACTTGAGCATCTCCCTTTAATTATTTTGATACAAAAAATTTGGGGGAGGGGTCATAAAGTTTTTGTTTTTAGTAGATTAATTGTTGTTAACATAGATACAACTTTGTTTGTGGTTGGGGGGTAGTGCTAGGCTTTAGTGGGAGGACTAGGGTTTGTGGATGGTCCACTCTTGAGGGTCAAGGTTAAATGGAAATTATACAACCTCAAGTTAAGACCTCGGTGAAGGGGGAGAATATTTTTTGCTTTTGAAACCTCAATCAGCTGAGAAATAGATGTGAAAATCTAGGAGGGAAATCTCATCTTTACTCCATACTTGAGGTGGTTAAGCATTGGAAAGAGATGAGAATTAAATTCCTTAAATATTCCTTGTAGATTAATGTACTTCATGAGAAGTAGAGTGACCTCCTTCTAGACATTAGGAAAATCTTTTGTATTGAAAGTGACTTGAAGATGAGCCACCTTCTCACATGATTTAAGGAACCCAACAATATCAAATTTGTAGTTCCCCTTTGGTTTCTTAGGGAAGGCCATTCCTTCAACAATATGACCAGTCACAACTGCAATGGAATCCATGGATACTATAAAAAGAACACCACCAAATTTGACTTCACCCTCATTCTAGAACTAGGAAAAAAATTCTAAGAGGGTAGGGTTAAAACCCTTCATGCCCTCAATGTAAGCCGCTAGATTGCCTCTCTCAACATTCTTCCATAGAGCTTCATTCTACTTGTATTTGTCACAATTGTCTAGATTAGTCTTAATGAGATCACAACCTATGGCTAAGCCTTCCATAGGGAAACCAATTATAGTAGTTAGTAAAGATTTCAAATACTAGCATTAGGGGAAATTTTAAAAATGGTGGTTTGGGGGGATATATTGCTTTCACCCAATTAAAAAAGCAACCCTGTATCAATAAATAATTGAAGTATAAAATAACCCTGATGATTGTGTATTGGGTGAATAAAATTAGGGTTCTCACCATAGAAGTCAAAATCCACTAATTTTATTACTTAAGACCATTATATTCAAAAGAGGGTTCCAATCTAATAGATCTAGTCATGAACCAATAAGGATTAGGACTAAGAATTCTGATTGGATTGGGGTTTTTGATGATGTGAATTAATAAAACCTCTTTTGTAAATTGAATTTCTAAAATTAGGGCAAAAGTGCTAGAAATTAAAGTATAAATACATAAATAGTAAGCTATAATTGTAAGATTGAGCCACAAAACTGGATCTGAATAATGTAAGTAGATTCAGACCTGGTCCCTAAAAAACCTCCTGAAATTTTGGGAACGTGGTCCTTTGAAATTTTTGCACTCCAATTGGGGATCGATTCATCACTATAAATAATGCTTATATTGAAGATTGTAGCTCCTTACCTATTTCCCACACACACAAAAAAAGGGGAATGGATTGGAAATATGGCTTTACCTAAGTCAAATCATATTTTTAGAATTAACCATGAAATAGAAATGGAAGATAATTGAATTCTGGTAATGGAAATATTCTCATTATGAGGGAGTTGTTGAATAATGACTGAAAACACAAATGATATACCTCCTTGTGAAGTTTTGTTTTTCTTCACACAAAACTAGGGTTTTATGAAGTCTTGAACAACATGGAACATGAATTTCAACTCCAATGCTTGAATCTTAACCTCATTGTTGCTCCAATGCTTAAAGGAAGACTGATTGTTTTCTCACTTGAATTTGAATGCTTGATTACTTGATGTCGAATTGAATTTCATGTGTGTGTATTCCTGCATCATCGAATGAGAGGGGAAATCCTCCTTTCATACTTGCCAGTCAAAAAACATATTAATTTTCTAGCATGAGTTGACATGGGCTGGATTTTCCTCTTAATTTCTAAAATGGCCAAGGGGCCAAAAGTTTGGTCCTAATTGGGAGGACCAAGGTGTGATGACTTGGTCCTATTGGGGACCAAGGCGCAATGCTATGGTCCTACCCAATTTTAGGGTTAGGACAAGGGTTTTTAATGATGCACAAGGTCAATATGAAATCAAATTTGTATGACATGAGCACAATCAAGTCCTGATCAGGCCTAGGGGTGCAAACGTGAAGGTGAGGAACCAAATGCAGTCAAAATTGTAAGGGAGTACAATTTAGGATCCTACATTTTAATCCCCACTTTAGCAGGAGTATGAGGTTAAGCATACTCTCGATAAAGTACCAAGGTTCAAATTGAAAGACTTTCATCAAGATGTTGAGGCAAGACAAACCAAACCCCCAGTGGACTTTAGGTATATAATGACTTCAATATCAAGGTAAAAGGGATACCATAAGAGAAGGAGAACCATGACTACAAGCCTAGTAAGGTTCACTTACTATGAGTCATGAAAAGAGAAATACCAAAATTATAAAGAAAAAGAGAAAGTTTGCAAAGTAACTTGAGTATCAAGATATGAAAAAGAGAGAAACATTGAGCCTAATGCATGCGCCCACATTAAAGCGATTGCACACACCTTATTGGGAGAAATTTATTTAAGGTAGTGTACATTCACCCAGAAGAGAAGCATGTTATCACAATGATATGCCCCCAAGAAGGATACACACATAAGGGTTCTACTTAACTTTGGGGTCAGTATTCTCTTATGGTAAATAATTTATATCATGTATATATTTTCATTGAATTTTCATCATCCCACAAAGAAAGTAGAACCACTATGGAAGAAGGGCACATGTGTCTTTTGAGTCAACATGGGAGAGCCAAAAGAGATCTCAACACTTTGCATGGTTTTCAAGTAGACAACACTAGGGACAACAAATAGAAGAAGGTTATGAACAAAAGAGAGAGAGAGAGAGAGAGAGAGAGATTGTGTTATAGAAGTAAGTTAGAATAATTGGTCAATTAAGCCTTGATCTGCACTTTAAATTTTTAGAGAATATAAGTTTATTATGAATGTTCATTATAAATTATATAATCCTTTTTACTTTATGTTTTCAAATATTTTTAAAGAAATAGTTTGTGTTATAGAAGTAAGTTAGAATAATTGGTCAATTAAGCCTTGCCTCAGAGAGTAACCATGTAAGTAGTGACTGCATCTTTGAGGCATAAGATTATTAAGATTGAAAACATAAACAAATCTGTGCAAAATTAAATTAAAAGAAATACTCCCAACGAAATATATAGACATACATGAAAATGTTTAACAAATTCAAAAGAAATAGAGAAAGAGCCCATACAAAAATTTAGACACAACACTGAAGAAGACTCAAAACAGAGTGGTCTAAATCTCTCTGTTTTTGTTTCCATGCAATTCCAAGGACTGAAATTTGAATCCCACAGACCATTTTTCAAGTATGAATGACAGTCCAAATCTTCAAAGAGACGGGTAGCTCCGATTTGTAAACAACATTAGAGATCTTGATAATACATTAGAACTTGTGTGGTAGCTTGTTGATTTCTGTTGCTATTTGGACATTTGCTTGCAAGGTGAATTTAAAGAAAAATCTGAGCAACAATGCATAGGGTATGAGATATATGCTTTTGAAAAAATAAAATCAAGTGGTGATTTAATTTGATTTAGAAGAAGAATCTTATTAACATTCACAATACCAAAATAGACCATGGATTGCAAAACAAAATAATGTGTGATACATGTTTGCAAGGGTTAAAGAGGCAACCTGAAATTCAAGCAATACATTTTGAGATTTTTGGGCAAGGAAAGATCATATAAAATTGAAGAAGCTACCAACTCAGCCAGTACAAAAAATGCAAATCCAAAAAAAAGTCTAGAAGAGAGGCTTAAAAAGAAGCTACCAACTCAGCCAGTACATTGTGTTTGCCATGTCTCAACGCGTATGCAAACTGTCAAAGATTATTAAAGGCACGTGGACTATGGAATGAATAACATAGGATCCCTCAAAACTTTAGGTTAAATTTTATACACTCATTTTGATTCGCTAAAATTTTTTATTTAAATTTTCAAATGAATGACATCAGGAACAAGAGCTGCAGTGCAGCGAAGTTCCTGCCAGAGAATGCAAGGATTACGTTTGATGTAGGATTTGCTAAAGTTGGTTGTTCATATTGACTTTGCTAGTATACTTTGAGCTTATGCTAAAATGGGATACAAGAATATCACCAAACAACAACAATTCCACTCACAACCATTGCACTATACTCTTAACAACAAGAAGTTAAGAAATAATTGTAAAAATTTAAAATAATGCTTAGAATTTAAAATCCATATTTCAAATTACAATCCAACATAAGTCAAGGATCATTTTGAAAAACAATGGTAATTAATGTATAGACTACTCATAAGACACAATACAGGGATTAAGAGCTCATATTACATAACAACAAAGATTGATGATGAAAAATTCATCTTGATATTGCTCTCCACATAGCAAGTTCAAGAGACAAGATGTGGGAAAACATCTCTTTCCAAAAATACTTATACTTTTAATGAGAAAAAAATAAGAACATAGATTCTTAAGGTAGATATCCTTTATAAAAATAAAGATTGAAGACATACTACATTCTCTCCACAACATAGATTCAGGTTTAGGATATGGCCAAAAATCTATTTCAAATACAAATGCTTACAATCTGAAAATTTAATTAGAAAATAAATAACAAAGATAAAAAATATTGGGTCTTGTTCCACAACGAATAGATTGAGGCTGTAACTAAGTATGTGTCCTTAAACATCACCAACATAATAGATGTAAGGTGCAACTACTAAGAAATCCTTAGTCAGAGCATCACATATTGCAAGCTAGCAAGGGTTGATGACAACACCACAAAGAAAACTTATGTATCACTTTGTTCTTAAACCACAAGTTCTGGTGCATAGCAATATAGCTTGACAAAGTCAAGTACTCTAGGGGACCATACAACAACTTCAAAGTCACTCGGTAGATGAGAGAGAATACACAAGCAATCGTACATAAAACACATATGATACAAGAAATAAGGCTTCGTTAATAGAATCCCATGTTACAATGTGACGTTAAGTGCATATAATACATAGCCAATAGGAGATACTCCACATCTAATTTGAATAACATACAAATTAGCCCCAAAATGTAGTGAGCCATACCATAATTCATTTTGTGCATGCATTTAGAGATTTTTAAATATAGGCTTTGGGCATTTCTATGACTTCTGTACACCGTACGGAGTAACCGCATGATATGTGGGGTGTTTGCCTCTAAGTGAGCCATTATAGTAAACAAATTGTAGAGTCCATGATGGGTTCCAGGCAATTTTCAAAACATCGAGGCATATCTCTTCCATTTGATTTGAAGGTCAAAGCAAATACATTATTATAAGATAATATTATATATAATTTAGTAGAAGGCTAGGCAATGGACAATATAAAGAATTCTGATTTTTCCTCTTACCATATGATTCAATACACACACATTGGTAAAAGAGATATTATCCTCATATAAATTTTGTACAATCCTAGGTTATAGACAAAATCAAGAATTCTGGTTTTTTCCTATATATTTGAAATCCAAAGCAATAAGTAACCACATTGAAATTAACTGTTGTGGCTAAAAACAACTTGAAATTGTGCCTAGATGAAATGTTTTTGTAACAAATCTCACAAGAGGTGGCACTTACAGGCATTGCCCTAGAATAGTCATGGCAAGCTAGAACAAACCATTTTGATAGGATGTTTATGTACAAAAAGTGAAAGAATCAATTTATAGCATGTCTTATTATCCACTCTAGCCTTCTTTTGAAAAGAATAAGCAACTCTACAAGTAAAGCATTTAATTATCATAAGGTAGTCATAAATAGAAGAAAATGAAAATAAGAATAACCTCAATGATCAAAAGTTTAGGATCAATTTTTCAACCCCACAATGCCTGGTTTCTACCAAGAGTAAGTTTCCCAAGCCAACTTTCAAAATTTTTGAGTAAAGATCATTCTTCTGAACTAGATTTAATAAGCTCCGACTTTAAAAGAACTTGCCAATGATATAAAATCTCAGTTTTTGGACACAAACATTATGAGATATATAGAGGTCCCTATTCTGTGCCAAAGAACCAAAAGCCCATAAAAGATAAGACTAACCTTGCAATTTTTCATAAGTAGCTTTGATGATTTTTTCGTGTTGTAATTTTGAATTGATCTTGTCCAAAAACTTCAAACACAAGTCATGAAAAAGGGGGTTCAATACTAGCCCTGCAAAATAATTGCCGATATGTTAGCAAAAGATTGTAGGTTAATTAAAAGATATAAATGAACAGGTACTTTTAGAAAAATAGTTAATACAAAAATACCACACTCACCTTTTCATCACCATATACTGAGCAAACCATGGATAGGAGTGATCATTCAAAATCTCCAAAAACTCCCTCGATTTGGTTTCCAAGTTGGTTGTTGAAATATTATTAATCATAAAAGCTATCTTACCCTGAACTTCTGGGCCAGGTGCTTGTATTTGCTCATATATAGTCAATGCTCCTATGTCCATAGTGATTATACCAACAAGAGCTTTAACCCTCATATGAGTTAATCATTGCATAGATATATAATGTTTCCACATACAGTTAATATATATATTTCACGTAAATGTGTGCTTCTGTATTCTCACGTGATATATTTATTAAAAGTTAATTTAAGTGTTTCTTGATGATTCCACATGTTACTTATATTGTTTGATGGATCCACAAGGATTTGGATTAAAACAATGTCATCATCTAATTTAAAATTTTTGGTAAATAATGTACCTCAATAGTTGCATCTCGTCTTTAACCAACAACCACTAAGGTTTCAATGTTAAGAGCATGTGCAGTGCTCAACCGAGTTTGATTCTCCTGTGCTATAGCTCGGCTAAAGACCTACTCAAATATTTCTTTTGGATGCCGTCTCTCCAAGTCAGGCTACAACGAAAAGCCATAATCTGCAACAAAAAAGAAATTGTTAGATTATTCATGATACACAACAACTATAGTCAAAAATCTTGAATTACAATCACCGCCTACAATTAACACATTCCCCCACCCTTAAGTTGAGGCGGAAGTAATTTTTTATTGTTCTGGCTATTAAATTCTGGCCTAGGGTTTCTGAACTTTTAGTAAAAAGAGATAAGAAATGTGTTAGTGTTTTTGCATGCAGGCCACGCATCTTCCAAGGCAGATTGTCAGAAATGAATATCCCAAGACCTCTGTTCGCTGCCCTTCCTTCATTAATCATGCGTTCTCTTTTATGAAAAATTGTGAACCCTTTGTCAATCGTCTGCAATGCAATTCAGAGATGGCCAAAATAGGATGCACCAAAATTTTGACTAAAAAATGGGCAACTCCGTGATAGCATATAGTTAGAAATAAAATATTGCAAAACTTTCTGGCAAATTAATTGGTTGAAAGGGCAAAGATTAATAACAGTTTAATGTTTAAGCCTCCCCTATAGTTTCCTGCAGGCAAGAACTAATATGGAGTACAGCCTGATTACTGGTAAGCGTTGAAGTAGATCTGTTCTAACATACATCGCTTTAAAATACTTGGACACAACATACCTAAACATTGCCATTATCATTAAACTCCTTGTGCAATTCCAGCCACAAATTTCTCATAGATCATGCAACGTTGGCGAGCTTGTGTTTCCACATGGATAGAGTATAGCCAGTGCAGACTGTTGCGTGTTTGAGGAAATTTGGCATCGTTTTAGTGGAGAAAAATAATAGTTGATACTAAACAGAACAAATTTATTCCAAATGCCAGCCATATTCGTATGGCCTTTCGATAAAAAAAAATAAAAAAATGGTTGATAGTTAAATAATATATTTATATAATTTTAAAATATAAAATAAATTAAAAATAAAAAGAAAATAATTAAAAATATTTATTTTCAATATATTGTATTTATTATTTACTCATTTTTTATAAAACATTTTCTTACACATGATAAATCTTAAAATAATTTTAAAGATAATTTTTCAGTTTATATAAAATAATTTAGATAAAAAAATAGATAATTGAAATAAAAATATTGAATAATTTTAGTTTGTTTTCACTATTATTGATTTTAAAATTCAATCTTCTATTAGTTTTATCAAAAATAATAAAAAATTCAAAAATTTGTATTAATTTAAGTAACACAAAAATTCATATTATTATATATATTTTAAAAACTATTATTAATTATTATATTTTTAAAAATTTCTGTTAAATATTGATTATAAAATTTTAAAAAGATTTAATAATATTTGACATTATCAAATTATATAAACAAATTTTATTCTTTTAAAACATTTCTAATATGTTTCTTTGTATTTCTAGCTCTCTTACTATTATTTTACTTGTAATTTTTAACGTGAAAGTTGAAATTTAAATTGTATTAGCTTTAAAGTAGTTATTTTATTTTTTAATGTTTTACTTGAATTATAGTTATAATTTTCTAAAATTAATTTATTTAAGAATTTAACTATATTTATGTTCAAATTTATAATAAAAAATTATTTGTTAATATTGAATTTATTAATGTTATTATTGTTTATAATATTGAAATATTTTATATTCTTATGCTTTTCAAAATTTAAATTTAGATTAAGAAATATAATTTTGTTAATGAGTATAATATTATAAAATAAAATAATATGATATAAATATGCCCCATTTAAAAATCCTCCCCTATATCTCTCTCTATTTATCTATCTTCCTCTCACTCCTTTCTCTATCTGATTCTATCCATATCCTTATCTACCTAGACATTCTCTCTCTCTCTCTCTCTCTCTCTCTCTCTCTCTCTCTCTCTCTCTCTCTCTCTCTCTCTCTCTCTCTCTCTCTCTCTCTCTCTCTCTCTCTCCCCCTCCCCCTCTCTTTATATCTCTCTATATCCATATATCTTTATCACTTAATCTCACCATATATATCTCTCTACATCTCTCTATCTCTTCCTCTTTATCACTCCCTATCTCTCTTTATCTTTATCACTCCCTTTCCATCTCCCAGTCTCTTCATCTTTGTATTTCCCTTTACCTCTCTCAATCTCTATCTATTTATGTCCCTCTTGCTCTCTAACTTTATCTTCATCCAGATACCTATATCTTCTCCTCTCTCCATCTATATCCAAACATATAGATCTCTCTCTATCCATCCGACTCTTTCTCTATATCTCTTCCTCGACCTTTGTAATTACATCTCTCTCTCTCTCTCTCTATATATATATATATATATATATATTTCTCTACATCTATCTCCCTATCTGTCTATCTCTTTGCCTATCCCTCTCTATCTATCCATATCACCTTATATATTTATATATCTCCCTTCCCCTCTCCCTCTCTATGTATTGATCTATATCTTTGTCTCTCCCCCATCTCTATCTCCCCTATTTCTATCTATCTGCATTTCTCTCTTCCTCACTCCCTTCATGTCTTGTATCTATCTGTCTATCTATTTTTCTCCCCCTCTCTCCCCTCCTCCTCTTCTTATACCTCTATATCTATATCTCTTTGCCACTTAATTTTTATTGAGCTCCACCTCTTTCATCCCCTATAACTTTCCCCCTCTACCTCTCTCTATCCATCACTTCTTATATCTATCTTTGCCTTTCTATCGCTCCCTCTATGTTCCTCTCTAAATATTTATCTCTTTTGTCTCTATCCATCCCTCTCTCCTCTCTCTATCTCTCCTTCTCTCCATATCCCTCTCCTTCATCTCCATCTCCATCTCCATCTCCATCTCCATCTCTAACTCTATCTCTTTTTACCCCTTTATGTCTCTCCCTCTTCCTTTCCATA
Organism: Cryptomeria japonica; assembly: GCF_030272615.1. Lineage (NCBI taxonomy): Eukaryota > Viridiplantae > Streptophyta > Pinopsida > Cupressales > Cupressaceae > Cryptomeria > Cryptomeria japonica. The sequence continues at coordinate 609,764,023 of NC_081408.1, read as the reverse complement.
TCTCTACAAACATAACATTTGTTTGTTGGTCATGGAGTCTGGCTATCTTCTTGATTCAAAGGTTTTGGTTTAGTCATGCTTGAATCCTTATAAGTGGATGCAAAGTTGATTTCAATCTATCACTTCTTAATTTAGACCTTTGTTGCACAAACAACATTGTTCATTAAATGACATATCGATTGACCTCCTATAGTGAATAAAAATGTATGCAAAAAATAAACCAAAATTTCCCTTATTGACCTTCCAAACCTCTTCGACATACCCATTGCACACCAAGGTGCAATTGCTAGTAATATTGTATGTCTTATAAACTACCTGATATTTATAAAAAAATTCATTCAGTTCAAGATATTTTAAGAAAAAAATATTAGTTTACTCTTCTTTGACATTTACTTTTCTTGAATTAATATTTTAATAAAAAAGAAAAACTGAATATTTATTTTTAATTTCTAATTATTTGATTAAATTCAAATATTTTAAAAAAAATTATATGAATTTTCTTTTTAAACAATTTAGAATAGATCTTTTGAAAAGGTGATAGTTAAAATATTCTATCATATTTAATATCTTATATTTTTTCATAATTTTAATATTTTAAAAAAATTAAACAATATAAAGCCCTCTCTTCTTACCGATCAAAGAGGAGACTTCTATTCCTCGCCTTTCTTCGCCTTTTAGAAATCTTTTGGAAATACGGCAACAAAAATATTTTTCCATGGTGTAAATTATAAATCACATCTTTTTGGCCATTTCGACCGAATCTTCTTTACGCTCTGCCAATTTTCCTACTGATCAATTATTGTACCTGTATGCGTTGTCATTCACCATGCCATTAAATAACTGACCACTTTACTTTTAAGAAGTATTAGGCAATATGTGTGGGGCAAAGAAACCAAGTGTCTGATATTAGTCGAAGCTTCTTTTCACATTGCCCATCCCTCTGAATACGCTGAATGACCACAAACCTGTTTTTATAATATTTAATATCTTATACTTTTCTATATTTAATACCTTTTCACATTGCGCGTAAATTTAGCTTGACCATCCTTTTGAATACGCCGAATGGAAAGAAAAGCTTCTTTATTCTTCAGCAAATTTTCTTATCTTTATGGATTTTTTTTGTAAACATCAAAGAAACTATTCCAAACTCACCTCATACCCTCCTAATTTTGATATTAAATACCAGTCTCGGCTTTTCTTCATTGCCCCAAAATCAGTCTTGGCTTTGCTCCATTTGGAAAGAATCTTCCTTACCCTTTGGCCAATATTCTGTCGTTTGATTTTCCCAATTGATAAATCTTTGTATTAGGGCATTAAATACGTCAGCACCCTTTTCCTTTTACCATAGACAAGCTTGAACAAGAAGCATTTGTCTAATACCAGTCTCGACTTTTCTTACATTGCCCGTAAATCAGCTTGAGACTTGACCATACTTGTGGATAGGATAAATGGAAAGAATGAGCACACAGCTCTACAAAGCAGCCGTGTCGGGCGAAGTTGCAGCACTGGAGGAGAAGAATGTTGATATTTTTGCGCACGTTTCCCACAGAGGAGATACTGCTTTACATATATCTTCCTTTCATGGTCGTAGAAACTTCGTGGAAAAGCTTCGTGAAAAACCAGATGAAGAATAAACGAATGAAGAGCAACGACATACTTTCTTGAGAGCTCATAATGAAGAGGAGAACAGCGCTTTGCACGAGGCGCTGAAAGGAGGAGATGATGCCCAAATCGTGGAAATGTTAATCACAGCTGATGCAGAGCTCGCAGGCATTCGCAACAACAAAGGCGAGTCTCCCCTCTTCACAGCAACCGCCTATGGCCGTTGGAATTCACTCAAACTGTTATTGTTAATTAACAGAGATCCTCGTTGCTACGCAAGATTTGACGGCCAGACATGCTTGCACCACGCCTTGTTCTATCAGAAAGAAGGTACTATTGAATGCAACTTAGAACAGATTTTTAAGTTTTTTGTTTTCAGTATGTCTAACTGGTTTCAACACTTGTCTCTCATTATCATCCATCGTTTTATGAGTTCCTTTCCTTCAGAGGCAGCTAGGACACTAATAAAAAAAGCCCCTCAGCTCTGCAAACTGGCGGATTACTTTTTGGGGAGGACGCCACTGCATATGGCAGCCTTATATGGGTGTAGCAAGACTATTGTTCATAAGCTGTTGCAGTGTGATACTTCTTCTGCGTTTACAAAGGATAAAATCAAACAACAGACTGCACTTCACTTAGCAGCACAGCAAGGACATGCGGATATTGTGAGATGCATACTCGGGTTTGCAGAAGACTGTTGAAATAAGAGATGAAGACGGTAAAACTGCTCTCCACTACGCTGTTGAAAATGCTAGAGTGGGTGTTGTGAGATATTTGGTGTCTTTCGCAAGGGTAATTAATATAGCTGACAAAAATGGATACACTGGGCTAGACATAGCAAATCAAAAGTTCGAAGAAGAACCATTGTCTCCCTACTTTGCAGTGCGTAAAACTTTTTATTAACTTCACTTGCCAGTTATTTTTCTTTCAATATAGTTTTATATAGAAGCCTTATGATTTAACCGCATTGACGTTGCTGCAGATTTGGTGGTTCCTCAGCGGCAAGAATGGGATCGTAGGAGTGGAGGCGGCAATGGCAAACCAGACAAGAGAAACATCAAATCAATTTCCAAGTGATGAAAAATGTTCGACAAAAATCAACAGTCTTTCTGTATGTGCCATATTGATTGCAACGGTCACATTTCAGGCGGCCTTCACCCTGCCAGAACATGATGACAAGGAGAAGAGGGCCCTTTCCGCCCAGATTTCTTTCGAAGGTTTTGTATTCTTCGATTGGCTGGCATTTTGCTTTTCAATGGCAGCAGCAATCCTTCTAGCCTACGCAACCTTTTTCCGTCGCCATCGGAGTTTGGCAGTTGGTGCAAGCGCAGCTGTCTTATCAATGGCCCTCTACAGCATGATGATTTCATTTTCCTTGGCCATATTTCTACAGCTCAGGAAAGAATATTATAAGTTGGCAGTTTTCTTCTTTGGTGCAATGTTTTTGTTGGCCCCCATTGTCATTAGTGTGATACTTGCGGTGTTGCATAATGCCATCGGTTTTCGAGTCTCCGAGTTCATCCGACCAGGGCTTTTGAGAATAACTTCGTTTCTTCTGTGCAAACGAAGAGATGACAATTGATTTGAACAGAAATTGATCATCTAAGTGTTTTATGTGTTTTATGTAGTGTAATAATGTCACTAAATTGAAATTGCTTATGTAGAAGATGATTATCTATAAGAGATGTTTCAGTGATTTGAACTGAAATTGATCATCTAATTGTTTTCAGGTATTGTAGAAGATTTGAACTCGGCGTCAATTAGATGTCTATAATATAAATTATGTCATTAAATTGAAATTGATCATGTAAGTCTTTATTTCATGAGTTTATATAAAATAGCGATCATGTAAGTGTTTGTCTAGTGAATTTATATAAAATTGTTCAATTGATATTTAATATCTCTATCAGAGTCTTCACTATTCCATTATTTGATATATATTCGACTAGTTTATTATTATTATAATTTGGTATTTAAAAATATTAAAATTAAAATTTTTTGAAAATATTAAATAAAATAATTATTTTTAGTAATATTTTTTTTAAGATATTGTAAAGAATTTTAATTTTACACTAAATTGTTTTATAATACTTGTATAGTTAAAGAGTTCTATCTTCAATCGTTCTTATGATTATAAAGTTTGTTTAATCAATTAATTTATATAGACAAATGTAATTCTTATGAATCAATGATTTGTCCAAAGCATTTTTAACAAGAAACAAAGAGTAGATATCATAATAAATTGTATAACAAAAGAATTTAGTGCACTAAATGAAAGTTATGTGTTGAGGAATATAAATATGTATCATACAATTAATTCATAGTCATACAATCGACTCCTAGAGAAGATCAAGCCTCCACTTCCAAACAATAATCACAATGAGCACATCTATTTTTCTATTCCTACACAAGTGGAATCCAACATTACATCAAATTTATTCTTCTCTATTACTCCAAATGTTAAGTACATAATTAATCTCATTTTAATTTTATATTTGCCATTGCGACTATTTAATTTATATTGCTCCAAGTAGTTCTAATTAGATAAAATTAGGAGAAGTGCAAACCGTTACATAATCACCACTAAAGCACACAAAAGAGGGGAACTCCCATTCAATGAGATAACCAAGATCACAAAAATCAAAAAGGAAAAACCATTTTTTGAAAAGATACTTTTGGTGAGAGCATCAAACCAGTAGGAAAAGGGGTCCCAACATAACAAAATTACATAGTCAGAATAGAGAGGTTTAGGGAGGAATCCCAAACTATCTTCTTGAAAAGCCGCTTAGCACAAGAGCCAAATCAGCCAAGCGAATAGTCAACGAGTAGCGGGTTTTTAAAGGCTTCCCACAACCTTTTGCTTATAGAACCACCTTTATTAAATATCTCCTTGAACAAGAAAGAAGACCACCAAAAATAGGAGATGCCCAATGACCTTGTGATCACAAACTCTTTATTAAAAATTCTTGCAAACAACACAACATGGATCACCTCAATAGATATGTTATCAACAATGCTATTAGCAAAAATAACCCTCTAAACATAGTATCTAGGACAACCTCAATAGGCCCATTGACAACAAAGAAGTAAGAAAGGGACTCCACATAGGAATCATCATGCACATTCAATAGGAAAGCCTTGTTATAACCCCCCACCTCAATAGGAGTGGTTGTAACAAAGAACTTACCAAACTTGCCATAGTAAGTTATAATCACAATTCGAAGAAAGGCTTCAACACAACCAATCTCTATAGGGCTATAAATATACTAGGTAAAATCTCCATAGAGCGAAAAAAACTCCACACACAATAAAAATGGAGGACTCACAATTAGCACCCATAAAAGTAGCCTTAGAAGCCTATGAGGGCATAGACTAAATCCTAGTCTGCTAAATGAATATCCCCCAGGCCAAGGAAAAAATAGAATCCTACTAACCAAGAATAGGGTGATAATTTCCATGAGCCTAATAACACACACTACCACCAGAAAGGAAGAGGTCTACTCCTCGTACAAACTCCAGAAGGATCCATAAAACCCTTGAGGTAGGATGGTCCACAAGATAACATACACCTTGTACCCAAGGGTATTAGCAACCACCACCAAAAAATGCACACTGACATGTCAAAACCCTCAACATAATGTACAAAAAATCTTCATGCCTAGAACAAGAATTACAATGATCCACTAACCCAAAATGGGTCATATGGAGGAAAACTTGTCCAAGCATTGCAAAGAAAAGATACACATGCCCATCACCAATGATCCTTCAATCACAAGCAACCCAAGTAAGGGGAGGGTCAAAGCCTCAAAGAAAACACGAACCAAGAAAGCACACAATCACAACCAAAACCTCAACATAAAGTACCAAGTGACACCAAACCCACATCAGTAACCACAAAAACCCTAAAACATAGAATAGGGCACAGAGAGGGAAATACAACCTAGCACTATAGAACAAGGAAACACAGGCCAAATACAAACTTTCCTTCTAGTTTAGATAACCACCCAAAAAAAACTGAACAAGAGCAAGCAAGTCCCTCCTCGAAAACCACACAAAAAAATAGGGCAAACCACAAGCCTAACCCCAACCAACTGACAAATGCAAAACATTTCGGTCATCTTCACCATCATTATTTGTCTCAACAACACTCTCAAATTCCCTACTACAAACACCTCCTCTTCTCTCACTCGCCATTCAAATATATAAAACTATTATATCACTCCAAGTTGTTATTATTTTAATTTAGAATTTATTATTTTAAAGTTATATGCAATTATTCAATTAGTATTGATAAATATTAGGATTAAATACTATTTTTTCTTTACATTTTGGGTGAAACTAATTATTCTTACATCTCTAAGGTTGTTCTTTTTCTTTAAGTATTAAAATTTGAGTTACTTGTAATGTTATCTTTTATTTTTAGACTCGTTAGGGTTTAAATATTTTTATGAGCATATGACCATTGTAACTTGCATATGATTTGGATATACATATTAAAACATACTTTTATGCCAATAGATTATACACTAGAACAATCTTTTGATTCTTCATATTTTCATGAGTTTTATACTACGGATGAGGATGTAGTCTCAAAAAATGTGTATGAATGTTTTTGTGTGTATATAGATAACTCATTTCTATATTCAATGAACCTCCTTGCCATTTAAAGACAATACAATTGTTCATGAGTCTCATATTGATCATATTTCATCCATGAAGTGTTATATTGATGAATATATACTTAGTGAAGAGTTGATAATTTTATGCCTAATATACCCTTGCATGACATTGTTCTACCTATATAAACACTTTAAATTATCTTATACATTATTAAATATATATAGAGTAAAATAAAATAATGAAACATCATATCATATCCTACCAAATATGAATCATAAGTATTTTTTTTCACATAATACCATTCAATTAAGTTCGCCTGATTGTAGTATACTAAAATAGAGGACTCACAATTAGCACCTAAAAAAGTAGCCTTAGAAGCCTATGATAGCATAGACTAAATCCTAGGCTTCTAAATGAATATCGCCCAGGCCAAGAAAAAAATAGGATCCTACTCACCAGGAATAGGGTGATAATTGCCACGAGCCTAATAAAACACACTACCACTAGAAAGGAAGAGGTGTACTCCTCATAAAAACTCCATAAGGATCCATAAAATCCTTGAGGTAGGATGGTCCACGTGATAACATACACCTTGTACCCAAGGGTATTGGCAATCACCACCCAAAAATGCACATTGACACCTCAAACAACCCAAGTAAGGAGAGAGTCAAAGCCTCCATAGAAAAGATGAACCAAGAAAGCACACAACCACAACCAAAACCTCAATATAAAGTACCAGGTGACACCAAACCCACATCAGTAACCACAAAAACCCTAAAACATAGAATAGGGCACAAAGAGGGAAAGCACTATAGAACAAGGAAACATAGGCCAAATACCAACTTCCTTCCTAGTTTAGACAGCCACAAAAAACAACTGAACAAGAGAAAGCAAGTCCCTCCTCCAAAACCACATTAAAAAATAGGGAAAATCACAAGCCTAACCCCAACCAACCTACAAACCCAAAACATTTCGGTCATCTTCACCATCATTATTTGTCTCAACAATACCCTCATGTTCCCTACTACAAACACCTCCTCTACTCTTGCTCGCCATTCAAATATATAAAACTATTATATCACTCCAAGTTGTTATTATTTTAATCTAGAATTGATTATTTTAAAGTTGTATACAATTATTTAATTAGTATTGATAAATATTAGGATTGAATACTATTTATTTCTTTACATTTTTGGTGAAACCAATAATTCTTACATCTCTAAGGTTCTAATCTAAGGTTGTTCTTTTTTTTTAAGTATTAAAATTTGAGTTACTTCTAATGTTATCTTTTATTTTTAGACTCATTAGGGTTTAAAAATGTTTATGAGTATAAGACCAGTGTAACTTGTGTATGGTTTTGATATAAATATTATAACATAATTTTATCCCAATAGATTCTACACTAGAACAATCTTACCTTACATTTCCTTTTAGGTATTTTTCCTTATTTGAGATATGTGAAAATATTTGAAATTTTGATAATTTTCTTTCATCACATTAAACCTTTTGATCCTTCATATTTTCATGAGTTTTATGCTGCGGATGAGGATGTGCTCTCAAAAAATGTGTATGAATGTGTTTGTGTGTATATAGATATCTCATTTCTATATTCAATTCTCCTCCTTACCATTTAAAGACAATACAGTTGTTCATGAGTCTCATATTGATCATACTACATCCATGAAGTGTTATATTGGTGAACATATACGTAGTGAAGAGTTGATGATTTTATGCCTAATATACCCTTGCATGACATTGTTCTACCTATATAAACACTTTAAATTATCTTATACATTATTAAATATATACAAAGTAAAATAAAATAATGAAACATCATATCCTATCCTACCAAATACATATCATAAGTTTTTTTTTCACAAAATAACATTCAATTAAGTGTACTTAATTGTAGTATACCATTACTACAATTTAAATCAACAAAATTAATTAACAAACAAGATGAGAATTTAAATATATTGCAAAATAATTATGTTGAGAAAACCTTTTAGGAAAAAATTCTGCCAAGAAGAGAGGCCAAGTATATATTATCTTCTTAAACAAGATTGTTAAAAAACGCTTCCTTCACTCTTTTCTTTTCTCCAATATAATAACACCTATTAATGTATAAAATATCAATGAAAGAGCCAAAATAAGCTACCTTACCACCATCTCAAGGCTCTAACTTAGAAATATTAGAAAAATGATATCATTGTAAGTTCTAGAAATAAAATGTGCATAATCCATGATAAAACATGGAAAACAAAATGTACAAATACTTGGAATTCCCTCTCAAATGTGTAAATTCATTCATTTTTACATCCCAAAATATGCCTTCTCCCTCCTTTTCAAGAACACAACTTGGAGAAGCCAATGGTCACCTATATGAAATATAAAAAGTTTCATTTCCCTCCTTTCCAAGTACCCAAGTTGAAGTGATAATTAATCTTACCATATGTAATCAATATTATAGACAATAAACCCCTTCATGTTTTATTAATGCAATTATAAACTATATGTGTAATATTATTATAAATTATTTTAAGATAAAAATATAGGTACCGAGAGACACATGTGTTGGCATGATTGGCCTAACTGATGCAAATGAAGAATGATGACTGAACCGGTAAAAGACTGTTGGTGATGACATTATGATGAAGAGATTGAGATTGCATTATTGGATGACTTTGATCAGTTATTTGTGTTGTCATTGATGGCAACTGATGTTTATTCATGACTTCTGATATTTATTTATGTTGTATTCTATCATCTAAGTCTTTTTGGTATACCGAAAAGGGCTTACTGGTAAAGAATCAAGAAACTTGGAATTAGGACCTTAACCGGTAAATCGAGGAGAAGTTTTGATTGTATTTGGCTATGGGTAATAATTGAGGCTTTGTGGTTTGGAATGTGATTTTGTATCATTGTAACATGTATCTAACTGAAACCACATCATGTTGTGACAACCAAAAGTTATGTTTATAATTTATGTTGAGTTTTTTCTAGGGTTTAAGGACCAGTAAATAATTCTCTTAATCGGTGATGATTTTTGATTTGGCAGTGATCTACATCAAGTTCAAATGATGGAAGTGATGTGGCACATCCCGCGTAAATAGTTGAATTTCTTTTTTGACGCATTTGAAGATGGAATTTCTTGGAAAACAACAAAATTCTTAGAAGAGTGTTCTAAGGGTTTGACTTTGTATCAGATTGAGATATTGTGATGACTTACAATCACTCAAAGGTTGATATTGTCTTGAAAAATGTTGTAATTATCTATGATGATCTGTATTGTAAAATCTTAATGTATCTAGGGTTTAGTTGCCGACATAGTTGTAAAATTATTCATATTGGTATTGTTGGTGTTTGTTTGGTCAGTTGGTGGTCTTGAGAAGAGTGTGAATCCAAACCATGGTGTTAGAAGATCTGGTAGAGTGTTGCAGACTTAGAGAATAACTGGATCTAATCAAGCAAATAGTTGAGTGTTATACCCAAATCATTCACTGTTGTTCCCTAATAGTTGCAACAAATAAAATCCCTTAACCGGGTAGGTCCTGACAGGCCTTACTTGTAAATCCCCTAACAGGGTGACTCAACATCTGAATTCTAAATCCTCTTGCAAGGTTGATCCTAATAGGTTAAAGATCCTAATAGGACTCATCATCTAGATCCCTTAACCGAGTGACTCCTAATAGGGTCTTCTCCTAAGAGGGCATCTTTGTAAGCTCCTAACTGGGCTAGGCTCCTAACAAGGTGCATTCTAAAAGAGTACAAATTTCTTGTGGGTACCAATTCCCACCATGGTTTTTCCCTCTTTTGGGTTTCCATGTGAAAATCATGGTGTTCATATGGTGAATATTTTGTTGTGATGTTATGATTTACTTTCACTTTATGCATGGTTTATGAACCCTTGGTGAGAAACATTGATATATCAATTTAACATATGATTATCAGTAGATACTGGTACTGGTAAATGGATTTGTTACTGATTTATGTTTGATTTGGTGAATGTTTTATAAGTTTAAGTTTAAGCTTTTCAAGTGGTTTTAATACTGATTCACCCCCCCCCCCCTCTCAGTATTAACCGGATCCTTTAAGATTACCAATTGGTATCAGAGCATTGGTCCTCTATGTGCAGAAATCCTAACAGCTTGAGGGTAAGATCTTGTGAAAGATGATGAAGAAGGAGGGTCTCAAGTTTACCAAGGATAACTAGTGGATATGGAGTGATTGCATGAATATCTACATTAAAGCAACGGGTTCTCAATATTGGAATCATGTGGTAACCAAGTATGTTGCTCCTACTACCAGCCCCTTGACACTAGATGTACTTAAAGTACAACAAGAGAACATTCAGGCCCTTGAAGCAATTGTAAGTACTTTGTCTAACTTAGAATATATTGATGTTCATGGATTAGAGACCGCAAATGAGGTATGGGAGAAATTAAAATTAATTTATGGAGGAGATGAACATGTACAAAAGGCAAAGGAAGAAAGTTTAATAGGTAAATTTGATGATATGAAAAATAGTTGATGGTGAGAACATAGCACAATATGGTCAAAGAGTTAAGGAAGTGGTAGGTGGTATAAAGAGTGCCAGAGGTAAAATTGATGAAGATATTGTTGTTAATAATATTCTTAGAACTATTTTACCGCAATATTCTATCACAGTTTCTGCAATTCAAGAACTAAGATCTATTTCTAAAGATAAAGTCACTGTTGATTCTCTTATTGGAAAGTTGATTGCATTTGAGCTAAACAGTTTTGATAATAGTATTTTTAAACCTTCTGAATCTTCTTTTAAGGATTCAGTAACCAATACAACAATGAGGAAAGGAAAGCATATTTGTCATAATCATGACTGCAGGTGTAGTCATGGTGGTAGCAGAGGTGAAGGTGATAAAAAAGATCATCTATTGGAACTTGAGGCATTGTTGGCTAAAATATTCCCTAGAGGAACAAGTAAATATAAAGGTAAATTACCCTTGATGTGTTTCTCTTGTAGTAAAATTGGACACATAGCTGCTAATTTCCCTAACACTGATAAGAAAGAGAAGTTCAAGAAATTCAAAGGAAAAGGAAAAGGAAAAGGAAAGAAACATTGTTATGTTGCAGTGGATGAAGGTGCAATTGATGAAAAATTAGAAGAAGTTGACAATGAGGAGATAGTGTTTGTTATTGTGAAGGAGGATCTGATTGATGATAAGGCATGGGTGTATTACATGGATAGTAGTGATGAATGGATAATAGATAGTGGGTTCTTACATCACATGACTGGTGACAAAAGTATGTTCTTATCCCTTGAAGAGTTTGATGGAGGTGTTGTAAGGTTTGGTAATAACTCTCCCCAGGTGCTTAGTTAAAGATAAAGGATCAATTTCATTAAATGGGAAGAGTAATTCAGATGATGTATTTTGGGTTGATGGACTAAAACATAATCTTTTAAGTGTTGGTCAGTTAAATGATAAGGGATATTTGCTTGAATTCAAAAGTGGAGTGTGCAGGATTCTTCGAATTAATGGCGAACTAATTGCTACCAGAAAGTAGACAAGAGGTAACCTTTTTCATCTGAATACTAATGTGAATAATTGTTTGGTAGCAAAGATTGAAGATAGTTGGTTGTGGCACAAGAGATTTTGTCATGTGAATTTTGACAATTTGATAAAAGTTAAATCTAGTATTATGAGAGGTTTCACCTAGCTTGTGAAACTAGACAATGTGTTATGCAAAGACTATCAAATGGGTAAGATGACTTCTATATCTTTTAAGAGTAAGTCTTTTTCTTCAAAGAATATTCTTGATTTGGTTCATACTAATATTTGTGGTCCTATGAGGACTAAGAGCTATTATGGTGATAAGTATTATATGATTTTTCCAAGATGATGTGGGTAAGTTTTCTGAGAGAAGAGTCTGACGCAATCAATAAATTTAAAGCATTTAAAAATTTAGTTGAGAAAGATAACAAAAAGAATTTGAAATGTTTGAGATCTGATCGGGGAGGTGAATTTACTTCTGATGAGTTTGTGAAGTTTTGTGATGTCTGCTCCTAGAAATCTACAACATAATGGGATAGCAGAGAGAATGAATAGAATAGTTGTTGAAACTACTAGAACCATGATGATTCAAGGTGAAGTGCCGAAGATGTTTTGGAGAGAAGAAGTTAGCACTGTTGTATATACTTTAAATTTGGTACTTGTCAAGAGAGGTAATAGTAAAATACCTTATGAATTATGGCATGGAAAGAATCCTAATGTAATTTATTTCAAAATATTTGGGAGTAGATGTTTTATTAAATGTGATGATTTCACTAGAAAGTTTGAAGCAAAGTGTGATGAAGGTATTTTTCTTGGTTACTCTACAAAGAGTAAGGCACTTAAATGTTATAACAAGAGAACTAAGAAGATTATTGAGAGTGAAAATGTGAAGGTAGATGAACTCTCCAAGAATTATAGTTAGACCAACAGATCTAAACGTAAGAATGATGAAGAAAACTTGTGTTTATAGAACTGGAAGTGCTAAAGAATGTTGAGCAGGAAAATGCAAAAATAGGTTCTCAACTGGTAAATGAAGAAAGCGATGAAGAAGATGAATAACATGAAGCAGAAGGCACAACACCAAAACTAGTAATACCAAGATATGTTAGACTGAATCATTTAGAAGACCAAATAATTGGAGATAAAAATGTTGGTGTACAAACAAGGAGGAAAATCAGAGAAAATTCATGTCTGATTTCAACTATTGAGCCTAAAACAATGAGAAAGGAATTAAAGGATGATGATTGGATTAATGAAATGAATGAGGAATTGTATTAGATAGAGAAAAACAAGACTTGGACACTTGTTCCTAGACCGGAAGATAAGAATGTGATTGGCACTAAATGGGTCTTTAGAAACAAGTTCAATGCAGAAGGCAAGGTTGTGAGGAATAAAGAAAGGTTGGTATGCAAAGGCTATACACAAGAAGAACGATAAGATTATGATGAAACCTTTGCACAGGTGGCGAAATTGGAAGGATTAAGAATGTTACTTGCTTTTGTTGCATTTAAAGGATTTAAGGTCTATCAGATGGATGTTAAATCAATTTTTCTTAATGGTATTTTTGAGGAAGAAATATACATAGAACAACTAGATGGATTTGCTTTATCTGAGGATAAAGATATGTTTTGAAAATTGCATAAGGTACTGTATGGATTGAATAAGGAACCAACAACATGGTATGAGAGATTGCATGCACACCTAATTAAGATAGGATTTAAGCGTACCAGTGAGGACATTAACAAATATCTTAAGATTGATGTCGATGAAATGCTGATAGCTGAAGTATTTGTGGATGATATAATTTTTGGTGGTGATGATGATTTATGTATGGATTTTTCTGAGGAGATGTAGAAAGAATTTGAAATGTCTCTTATTGTTGAGATTAATTTTTTCATTGGGTTGTAGGTCCAACAATTGGATGGTGGAATATTTATTTATCAGAATAATTATGTTAAAGAGGTCTTGAAAACATTTGGCATGGACGATTGTAAACCAGTTGGTACTCCAATGGTGGCAGGCTACAAGTTGTCTAAACAAGATGATTCACCATGTATTGATGAGAAAGAATACAAGTCCATGAATGGTAAGTTGCATTATGTTGTTGGAATGGTTGCTAGATTTCAAAAAGATCCCAAGGAGACTCACTTGGTAGCAGTAAAAAGGATATTCCTGTACTTGAAAGGCACAATAGATTATGGTTTATGGTATCCTTATAAAGGTGATTTTTCTTTGAATGTGTTTACTGATGCAGATTGGGTAGGAATGTTGATGATCAGAAAAGTACTACCAGAGGAGCTTTTCTTCTTGGAGGCAGACTAGTTGCTTGGAAAAGTAAGAAGTAAACTTGTGTTTCTTAATCAAATGCAAAGGCAGAGTATGTTGCAGCATCAATGAATTGAACACAAGCAATCTGGATGAGACATGTGCTTGAAAGATTTAAATTTGATATGTCTGAATCGGTAACTATTTTCTGTGACTACACTAGTGAAATTAATACTTCAAAAAATCCTATTTTACATGCAAGAACAAAGCACATAGAATTGAAATATCATTTTCTAAGGGAGAGAGTACAAGAAAAACAAGTCAGATGGAGTATCTAACAAGAAAAGAGAAGCTAGCAGATATTTTCACAAAACCATTACCGAAGACAACCTTTGAGTGCCTCAGAGGTAAATTAGGGGTCAGACCCCTACATAAGAAGAACTAGAATCCAATGGCCTGCATGACTATTTTCACTATGGATTGATGAGATATAGGCTACTCCACAGGGGGGAAACTTATATATGGTTAACAAAGATGTTGAAGGTAGCAATAAGAGATTTGATGACTGGTGATACATATGCATCTTTGGCATTACTATAAAAGGGGGAGAAGAAAAATACTAGCCTGAGGAAGAAAAGGAGACTATCATAAAGAGGGAGAAGAAATGTGATTGGGGGAGAATAAAACTATCATACATGGGAGAATGAATGAGATGAAGTAACTGACAGATGAGATGCAGTAGAGAAAAGAAGAGTTGCAGAGAAGGTCCAGAATAGAGCAGAATGGTATGAGTTAAGTATGTTGGTGTTTAGTGTTGCCATCGATGCCAAAGGGGGAGAATGTTGGCATGATTGGCATAATTGATGCAAATGAAGAATGATGACTGAACCAGTAAAAGACTTTTGGTGATGACATTATGATGAAGAGATTGAGATTGCATGATTGGATGACTTTGATTGGTTATTTGTGTTATCGTTGATGGAAAGTAATGTTTATTCATGACTTTTGATGTTTATTTATGTTGTATTCTATCATCTATGTCTTTTTGGTCTACCGAAAAGGGCTTACTGGTAAAGAATCAAGAAACTGGGAATTAGGACCTTAACGGGTAAAACGAGGAAAATTTTTGATTGTATCTAGTGATTGGTGATGATTGAGGCTTTGCGGTTTTGAATGTGAGTTTGTATCATTGTAACATGTATCTGACTAAAACTGCATCATGTTGTGACAATGAGAAGTTATGTTTATAATTTATGTTGAGTTTTTCCTAGGGTTTAATAAGGGTTTAAGGACCAGTAAAGAATTCTCTTAACTAGTGATGATTTTTTATTTGGTGGTGATCTACATCAAGTTCAAATGATGGAAGTGACTTGGCACATCCCACATAAATAGTTAAATTATTGTTTTGGCACATTCAAAGATGGAATTTCTTGGAAAACAATGAAATGCTTAGAAGAGTATTCTAAGGGTTTGACTTTGGATCAGATTGAGTTGTTGTGATGAGTTACAATCACTCAATGATTGATATTATCTTGAAAATTGTTGTAATGATCTATTTGATGATCTGATATGATTTGTGATGATATGTATTGTAAAATCTTGATGTATCTAGGGTTTAGTTGCCGACCTAGTTGTTAAATTATTTATGTTAGTATCGTTGATGTTTGTTTGGTCGGTTGGTGGTCTTGAGAAGAATGTGAAGCCGAACTAGGGTGTGAGAAGATCTGGTAGAGTGTTGTAGACTTAGAGCATAATTGGATCTGACCAAGAAAGAAGTTGAGTGTTATACCCAGATCATTCATTGTTGTTCCCTAGCAGTTGTAGCGGATAAAATCCCTTAATCGGGCAAGTCCTGACAGGCCTTACATTGTAAATCCCCTAACAGGGTGACTCAATATCTGAGTTCTAAATCCTCTTACGAGGTTGATCCTAATAGGTCAAAGCTCCTAACATGGCTCATCATCTAAATCCCTTAATTGGGTGACTCCTAATAGGGTCTGCTCCTAACAAGGCATCTTTGAAAGCTCCTAACCTTGCTAGGCTCCTAACAGGGCACATTCCGAAAGAGTGCAAAATTCTTGTGGGTACCAATTCCAATCGTGGTTTTTCCCTATTTTGGGTTTCCATGTGAAAATCATGGTGTTC
Organism: Cryptomeria japonica; assembly: GCF_030272615.1. Classification (NCBI taxonomy): domain Eukaryota; kingdom Viridiplantae; phylum Streptophyta; class Pinopsida; order Cupressales; family Cupressaceae; genus Cryptomeria; species Cryptomeria japonica. The sequence continues at coordinate 609,747,860 of NC_081408.1, read as the reverse complement.
ATATGGGGAACATTTTGTTGTGATGTTATGATTTACTTTTAGTTTATGCATGGTTTATGAACACTTGGTGAGCAACATTGATATATCAGTTTAACAGATGATTATCAACAGATACCAGTACTGGTAAATGGATTTGTTACCGATTTATGTTTTATTTGGTGAATGTTTGATAAGTTTAATTTTTAGTTTTTCAAGTGGTGTTAATACTGATTCACCTCCCCCTCTCAGTGTTAACCAGATCCTCTAAGATTAACAACATGGACTATAATATTATAACAAATTTAATAGAATGAGATTTACAAGTTTGATGGAACTTTAATCCTAACAAAAGGAGGACCAAATGTACTATCATCCATATCTATAAGTGTTGGATTGGTTGAAAGGAATGTAATACTAAGAGAGGAGGTGAATCAGTATTCCCACAGATTCAAAAAATTTCTCACAATTTATAAACCTTTAAGTGATGTATCAAAATCACCAATTAAGTACATCAACATGAAATAGCAAATGCATAATAAACAAGAAGACATAGTCACAAATAGAACACCATATTTTATACATGGAAAATCCAAATGGGAAAATCATCGTTTCTTCTGTTTAGTCTGTGCCAATAAATAGTCTTGTTTTTATTGGCCAACTACAAGAAAAATTGATTATTTAAGTATTTTTGGGTATTGTAGAAGATTTGAATTCAACATAATTTGGATGCCTATAACATGAATTGTGTAATTAAATTGAAATTGATCACGTATAAGATGTTTGTTCAATCTGTGTCAAAAAATAGTCTTCTTTTTCCAAACCATGTATAAGAGATTTTCTAGTGATATGAATGGAAGTTGATCATCTAATTGTTTTTGGGTATTGTAGAAGATTTGAACTTAACATCAGTTAGATGTCGATAACATGAATTATGTCATTAATTTGAAATTGATCATGTAAGTGTGTGTCTCATGAGTTGATATAAAATAATGATCATGTAAGTGTTTGTCTCATAATTTTATATAAAACAATATAATTGTTATTTTATATATTTACCATATTCCTGACTATTCAACTATTTAATATCCATTTTACTAGTTACTATTATAATTTTGATATTTAAAGACATTAAAGTTAATATTTTAAAAAAATATTAAATAAACTGATTTTTTAGTAATATTTTATTGTAAGATATTGTAAAGAATTTTAATTTTACATTAAATTGTTTTATAATATTTATATACTTGAAGAGTTTTATCTTGAATTGTTTGTAGGATTATAAATTTGAAGATGACACAAGAACAAAAGTTGAAGTGTTATTTAGAGTGGATTTAAAATTTATGGTTAGAAAATGCAAAATTGGCAAATGATTATTCTTTAATTATGCTTTATTATGTGCTTCAAGTGAATACTTTTGAAAAGAAATGAAAATGATTATGATTGTATTTTGAGAATAAAATGCTTTCAGGGTTTAAAAGAAATATGCAAAGATCAGTTCATATAGGACTTAGGAAGAATATTTCTCTATTAAAGGCCTTAAATATATAACAAACCAAGACCTTAAAAGATAAATAATAGACCAGTGCCTCTATCTAGGGATATTTATGATACTTTGTGGACAGGAAATCCTATCAACTCTAGAGACAATAATAATCATCAACTATGAAGGTTTCAGTATATGTTACATAAACAATGAAAACCCAATATCACATTTAATGTAACAGCATGTGATGGAACATCATAGAAAATCAAATGATAGATTTATCAAGAGGAGAAAGATAACTTATCAACACAAAAGTATGCATAATATCTAGAAAAGAAAAATCGAACCTTGTATATTAATCCTTAGGAAATGATTGCATACATAAGGTGTACTTAAAGATACTCCATTACAGTCTGTTTGCACAAAAAATACTTCTTCCTCCTATAGACCTCCTTGATACATATAACTTACAGCCCTTACAGGCAGCAACGATTGTTATTTTTGTAAATTTTCTAAAATCTTCTATCCTAGATCCTAGATATTTTCACATACAAAATGACTCACTATAAGTATGTGAATCAATAGTCATAGATGAAAGGATGCACCCTTTCATGTTGCTAAACTAAAACCTAACTAAAACCTAACATCTAACTACTTAACTATTAACATAGGATAATTATAAAAAACATGAGAAATAAAAACTTTAATTCTTTGGATCCAACCTCTTCCCACATTTTGTGATGTGCTTAAGGTAGCCTTCATCTTTGTATGTAACTGCATTAAATATGGTATCCTTGAGTGCCATCTCCATCTTAATCAGGTTCTCTAACTGGTCAATTGTTTCATTCATACCCATAGTATCTGCTTGGGCGACACTGATAGCTGCACTAAGTAAAGCCTTACATTATGAGATCCATGCACTTTTATCCTTGATAATCCCTACGTCATCAATCAAACTAGGAATCTCATCCTGCAAAACCTCATGGCAATCCTAGAATTCTTCCTTCAACTCTTTAGTATACTTCTCATGAATTTCAATTAATTATGTTATCCTTCTGACAGTCTTTTCTTTCAATGCCTTATCTTGTATTAACAAAGTGAGTCTGTCATGAATCCTTTGGTTAGAAACCAAATTATCCATGTTCTTTTTATACACACCCCAGAACTCATCCAAAACCTTTTCTAAATTTTCATATCTCCTTTTCATGAACACACAGGCAACATCTGTCCTGATAGTTTTCATTTGCTTCTTCATCTTATTTTGTTCCAAGGCTAGCTTCGCAAACTTCCTTTTCCATTGGGCACTAGAATCAGTGATTTGTGGTATTGGATGTCCTCCTCTTTTTAAAACTTCTTCATAGATTGATTTTTATTTATGCTTTTCAGCAAGTTCCCATTTCAACTGAGCCTTATTAAACATGGAAATGTCAATCCCTATATCTACAATGACCATAGGATCTACCTCTCCAACTTTCAACATCATCATATGACCGAAAGCCTTATCTACATCTATTATCTTAGGTCTCTTATTGGGAGGGTATGAGGCCCATAGCAACATTTCTTCCTCATTTGGATCATACCTTGATCCAATAAAAATATCTTTTACTCCTTGGATATCCAATTTCACATCCCTATTATCCGAGTGCAGCAAAGAATAAAAAATAAACAAGGCACTCAAGTCCCATCCTAGAAAAACAATTATACCAGCCTCCACTAGTAATTGCCTCCCCTTCTATGGGGTCATATTCTCAACTTCTGCATTGATGTATTCCTTCAACCTCCTCTTCATTTCTGCTTCATTCTCAGGGGTAATATTTGGCACTGCTTCCCTTAATTTCTTACCTTTTAAGTGATACAAGAATGATTTGAACTCTTTAGATTTTATGAATTGATCATTTGATACAAAAATGTTGTGCTCAATCATTCTATCATCTATCTCTACATTCAAGATTGTGATTAACTTGTCCTGTGCATCAGTCTCTTCTTCTTTATTAGGTACTTGTAATTTTGACACAACTTCATTCTCCCCTGAGTCACTTTTTGCAGGTTCCTCTTCTTCACCTTGGAGGTCCTCCTACCTTTGTTTTTTCTCCAAATCTTCCATCACATCGATCAATTCTTATACTTCCTTATTTCTACACAAATCTCCCATATCATCAGTAAAATGAATATAACCTTTCAGAGCCTTCCCTCTCCTACATATGTTTATATATCCCTTAGGATCATAATTCTTCTTGGGTGTGTGTAACAACAAATTGTATTCATCTGCTAACTTTCTGTCAATGGCTTCATAAACCCTGGTTGATACAATCCTAAAATCTCCAAACTCCAAAGTCCCTGGTAAAAAGGCCTACTTACGTGCATCCCAAAAGTGATGAGCATTGGAAACACTAAGTTGTCTAACAATTTTTTAAAATGCAATACGATCAGGTGCCGGTTTAGGCAATACATATAGTGAACCCTAAAAAATGAACACTAACAAAAGTGAAATTGGCACAGGAAAACCAATCAGCCCAATTATGATTCACTTTTGTGTTATGGTGCTCCAATGGCCAAGGAAACTTCTTAATGGTTTCCGAAAAGGATCCTTCAATAGTTTCATTGTACGTTCTAAACAAGGGTTTGATGAACAATTCTTCAAACTTCACATAATGGGAACTCACATACCTAGAATCCCATAAAGAAACCCATAGCTGCACAGGTTGCTCCTTTCCGTCCTTTCCAAACTAGTTTACTCTCAAATCCTCTGGCCACAATCCTTTTAATTAACCATAAAATAATATTATACACATTAATGGAGAATAATGCTTGAAATGATTATCAGGACTGTTGTTCAGGTTCAAAAAACCCTCATGCAATCTGTCTACTAGATATACAATGAAATCAAATGCTCTTGTCTCATGCCTCTGGATATCAGCTACCAAAACTAGCGGTCCCATTCTTGCTATGTCTGGAGCCTCGACTCCACCCACCTATCGACAAGCCATGTAGGTATATTGGAAATATTTCTTGAAAATGTTAATATCGTAAGGCAGCCCGTCCTCCTCTATCAGCCTTCCCTTTTTAGCTTTATGAAACACCAAATTCCAACCATGATATGTAGTGTCCATCTCTCTATATTCCTCCTCCAAATCATCGAAAGACAGAGGCACCTTTGCCTTAGAATCCAAACCAAAGACTTCTTGAATCGTTGCTGCTGCGAAACAAATGAAAGCAGTCTCGGCGGGCAACAAGATGCATCTTTTGGTAGCATCATAGTTTCTAACGATGAGCTTGAGCAAGTCCATATTTACAAACACATTGTGGACCATGAGTTTACCTAGACTAGTGCTCCATGGGTTAGATATAGGCATTGGGTCGATTCTCCTTATGTAATGGAATAGGAACAATTCATGTCCTCTCACTCTAGTCCATACATCACCAATCTCTTTGTACCTATCCTCCAATTGGTCACGAATTGGCAAATTAGTCTTCGACCTTCTAGACTTAGCTCCCGGAGAACTCATCTAATCGATCATATCTTGATTTAGCTTCCTTTGTTTGGCAGCCTCCCTTGCCTTTGATTTTTTTGATGTATCATTGGATATTTCTATGACTTTCCTTTTTCCTTTTGCACTTGAACCCTCCATTTTGCAAATCAAAAGAAGCCACCCAACCTGATATAGCTTTCCTGGAAGAAATTTGTAGAAGAGAACCAATCCTTCAACAAGCTTCCATATAAATTTCTCTTCACCTCAATCCCTGACTTGTTTCCTCCTATCCCCAAAATAAAAGACTTATTCCCTTTTTAAACTAAAATTCTAGGTTGCATATATTTTTCCCAAAACCCTAATATTTAATTTTAGTAATAAATTTTTCTTTTCTTTTCTAATTTTCTAACAAAGGATAAGTTTACATGCAATAATTAAAAATCATTTTTCTTTCTTTTCTTTTCTCATGCAAATTAATTAATTTTCTAAATAAAGAAATTTAAGCAATACTTCAATTCTAATTAATTCTTTTATTTGTTCATTTATTTATTTATTCTTTTATTTGTTTAAAATTCTAGGAAACAATAAATGAAATTAATCTAATTTATTTTTTACTAAAATTTAAATAAAATATATTTCTAATATCATGCAGCTTGCAACTTAATTTGATAACTTCTTTTAATTAATTAAATTTATAATCTCAATGCATACATAATTCAACTATGAGATAACTCCATAAACTTAATTAATTAATTAAATAAACTTAATTAATTAATTAAATAAACTTAATTAATTAATTAAATCCACTAAAACACACAAGCTGGACAAACCTCAAGCAAATACTCATAAAAAGATCAAATGACAAAATACGAAGGCCGAACAAACTGACAAGACGACCAACTGACGACACTCACATGAGTGTAACTGAGTAAAATAGCATCAACTACTATCTCCTCCACTTCCATCGGAAAATATAAGGCATGCTTAGACCTATGAAGCCAAGTGGAGACGATACCCTGTACCTACCCAGTACTTGTACTTTCAAAATTCTACATCACCGAACCAGACATGCATATATACAATATAGAAAACATGGCATGCACACCAATGAAGGAGAATCGCGATGTTCCCTATCTCACCAAAATGAGTGAAGGAAAATCCTCCCCTTGCATCCAATACACTCGCAGACACAAAGCATATAATTAAACATTGCATAGATAAAGTAAAGTGTCAGTATATAGCAATAATCCATAAAATGCCATAAATCACAAGTACTAAAATACTGCAGATAAATTATGCATCTCATATCCAGATAAAGCATGAAATAATGTCATATAAGTCTGAATAGCACATCATGGTAATGTATCCACTGAAAGTAAACAATAATAAAATATGAGTCTAATGAGTTCAAACGAGGAAGGGTACTACACTATCTTCCTCTCACTCCTTTCTCTATATGATTCTATGCATATCCTTATCTAGCTAGAGACTCTCTCTCTCTCTCTCTCTCTCTCTCTCTCTCTCTCTCCCCCTCCCCCTCTCTTTATATCTCTCTATATCCATATATCTTTATCACTTAATCTCACCATATATATCTCTCTACATCTCTCCATCTCTTCCTCTTTATCACTCACTATCTCTCTTTATCTTTATCACTCCCTCTCCATCTCCCAATCTCTTTATCTTTGTATCTCCCTTTACCTCTCTCAATCTCTATCTATTGATGTCCCTCTTCCTCTCTAACTCTATCTTCATCTAGATACCTATATCTTCTCCTCTCTCCATCTATATCCAAACGTATAGATCTCTCTCTATCCATCCAACTCTTTCCCTATATCTCTTCCTCAACCTTTGTAATTACATCTGTGTGTGTGTGTGTGTGTGTGTGTGTGTGTGTGTGTGTGTGTGTGTGTGTGTGTGTGTGTGTGTGTGTTGTGTTTCTCTACATCTATCCCCCTATCTCTCTATCTCTTCGCCTATCCCTCTCTATCTGTCCATATCACCTTATATATTTCTATATCTCCCTTCCCCTCTCCTTCTCTATGTATTGATCTATATCTTTGTCTCTCCACCATCTCTATCTCCCCTCTGCCTATCTATCTGCATTTCTCTCTTCCTCACTCCCTTCATGTCTTGTATCTATCTGTCTATCTATTTGTCTCCCTCTCTCTCCCCTCCCCCTCTTCTTATACCTCTATATCTATATCTCTTTGCTTCTTTATTTTTATCTCTCCACCTCTTTCATCCCCTATAACTTTCCCCCTATACCTCTCTCTATCCATCACTTCTTATATCTATCTTTGCCCTTCCATCACTCCCTCTATGTTTCTCTCTAAATATTTATCTCTTTTGTCTCTATCTATCCCTCTCTCCTCTCTCTATCTCTCCTTCTCTCCATATCCCTCTCCTTCTTCTTCGTCTCCATCTCCATCTCCATCTCCACCTCTATCTCTAACTCTATCTCTTTTTACCCCTTTATGTCTCCCACTCTTCCTATCCATATCTCTACAAACATAACATTTGTTTGTTGGTCATGGAGTCTGGCTATCTTCTTGATTCAAAGGTTTTGGTTTAGTCATGCTTGAATCCTTATAAGTGGATGCAAAGTTGATTTCAATCTATCACTTCTTAATTTAGACCTTTGTTGCACAAACAACATTGTTCATTAAATGACATATCGATTGACCTCCTATAGTGAATAAAAATGTATGCAAAAAATAAACCAAAATTTCCCTTATTGACCTTGCAAACCTCTTTGACATACCCATTGCACACTAAGGTGCAATTGCTAGTAATATTGTATGTCTTATAAACTACCTGATATTTACAAAAAAATTCATCCAGTTCAAGATATTTTAAGAAAAAAATATTAGTTTACTCTTCTTTGATATTTACTTTTCTTAAATTAATATTTTAATAAAAATAAAAAACTGAATATTTATTTTTAATTTCTAATTATTTGATTAAATTCAAATATAATTTTCTTTTTAAAAAATTTAGAATAGATCTTTTGAAAAGGTGATAGTTAAAATATTCTATCATATTTAATATCTTATTTTTTTCATAATTTTAATATTTTAACAAAATTAAACAATATAAAGCCTTCTGTTCTTACCGATCAAAGAGGAGCCTTCTATTCTTCGCCTTTCTTCGCCTTTTAGAAATCTTTTGTAAATACGGCAACAAAAATATTTTTCCATGGTGTAAATTATAAACCACATCTTTTTGGCCATTTCGATCGATTCTTCTTTACGCTCTGCCAATTTTCCTACTGATCAATTATTGTACCTGTATGCGTTGTCATTCACCATGCCATTAAATAACTGACCACTTTACTTTTAAGAAGTATTAGGCAATATGTGTGGGGCAAAGAAACCAAGTGTCTGATATTAGCCGAAGCTTCTTTTCACATTGCCCATCCCTCTGAATACGCTGAATGGAAAGAAAAGCTTCTTTAATATCTTATACTTTTCTATATTTAATACCTTCTCACATTGCGCGTAAATTTAGCCTGACCATCCTTTTGAATACGCTGAATGGAAAGAAAAGCTTCTTTATTCTTCAGCAAATTTTCTTATCTTTATAGATTTTTTTTGGAAACATCAAAGAAACTATTCCAAACTAACCTCATACCCTCCTAATTTTGATATTAAATACCAGTCTCGGCTTTTCTTACATTGCTCCAAAATCAGTCTTGGCTTTGCTCCATTTGGAAAGAATCTTCTTTACCCTTTGGCCAATATTCTGTCGTTTGGTTTTCCCAATTGATAAATCTTTGTATTAGGGCATTAAATACGTCAGCACCCTTTTCCTTTCACCATAGACAAGCTTGAACAAGAAGCATTTGTCTAATACCAGTCTCGACTTTTCTTACATTGCCCGTAAATCAGCTTGAGACTTGACCATAATTTTCTTGAGAGCTCAGAATGAAGAGGAGAACAGCGCTTTGCACGAGGCGCTGAAAGGAGGAGATGATGCCCAAATCATGGAAATGTTAATCACAGCTGATGCAGAGCTCGCAGGCATTTGCAACAACAAAGGCGAGTCTCCCCTCTTCACAGCAGCCACCTATGGCCGTTGGAATTCACTCAAACTGTTATTGTTAATTAACAGAGATCCTCGTTGCTACGCAAGATTTGACGGCCAGACATGCTTGCACCACGCCTTGTTCTATCAGAAAGAAGGTACTATTGAATGCAACTTAGAAGAGATTTTTAAGTTTTTTGTTTTAGTATGTCTAACTGGTTTCAACACTTGTCTCTCATTATCATCCATCGTTTTATGAGTTCCTTTCCTTCAGAGGCAGCTAGGACACTAATAAAAAAAGCCCCTCGGCTCTGCAAACTGGCGGATTACTTTTTGGGGAGGACACCACTGCATATGGCAGCCTTATATGGGTGTAGCAAGAGTATTGTTCATAAGCTGTTGCAGTGTGATACTTCTTCTGCGTTTACAAAGGATAAAATCAAACAACAGACTGCACTTCACTTAGCAGCACAGCAAGGACACACGGATATTGTGAGATGCATACTCGGGTTTGCAGAAGACTGTGTTGAAATAAGAGATGAAGACGGTAAAACTGCTCTCCACTACGCTGTTGAAAATGCTAAAGTGGGTAATTAATATAGCTGACAAAAATGGATACACTCCGATAGACATAGCAAATCAAAAGTTCGAAGAAGAACCATTGTCTCCCTACTTTGCAGTGCGTAAAACATTTTATTAACTTCACTTGCCAGTTATTTTTCTTTCAATATAGTTTTATATGGAAGCCTTATGATTTAACCGCATTGACCTTGCTGCAGATTTGGTGGTTCCTCAGCCGCAAGAATGGGATCATAGGAGTGGAGGCGGCAATGGCAAACCAGACAAGAGAAACATCAAATCAATTTCCATGTGATGAAAAATATTCGACAAAAATCAACAGTCTTTCTGTATTTGCCATATTGATTGCAACGGTCACATTTCAGGCGGCCTTCACCATGCCAGCACATGATGACAAGGAGAAGAGGGCCTTGTCCGCCCAGATTTATTTCCAAGGTTTTGTATTCTTCGATTGGCTGGCATTTTGCTTTTCAATGGCAGCAGCAATCCTTCTAGCCTACGCAACCTTTTTCCGTCGCCATCGGAGTTTGGCAGCTGTCTTATCAATGGCACTCTACAGCATGATGATTTCATTTTCCTTGGCCATATTTCTACAGCTCAGGAAAGACAATTATAAGTTGGCAGTTTTCTTCTTTGGTGCAATGTTTTTGTTGGCCCCCATTGTCATTAGTGTGATACTTGCGGTGTTGCATAATGCCATCGGTTTTCGAGTCTCCTAGCTCATCCGACCAGGGCTTTTGAGAATAACTTCGTTTCTTCTGTGCAAACGAAGAGATGACAAGTGATTCGAACAGAAATTGATCATCTAAGTGTTTTATGTTTTTTATGTAGTGCAATTATGTCATTAAATTGAAATTGCTTATGTAGAAGATGTCAGTTTAATCTGTGTCAACAAACAGTCCGTTTTTTCCACACCATCTATAAGAGATGTTGCAGTGATTTGAACTGAAATTGATCATCTAATTGTTTTCAGGTATTTTAGAAGATTTGAACTGAAATTGATCATCTAATTGTTTTCAGGTATTTTAGAAGATTTGAACTCAGCTTAGATGTCTATAATATAAATTATGTCATTAAATTGAAATTGATCATGTAAGTCTTTGTCTCATGAGTTTATATAAAATAGTGATCATGTAAGTGTTTGTCTAGTGAGTTTATATAAAATAGTTCAATTGATATTTAATATCTTTATGAGTCTTCACTATTCCACTATTTGATATCTATTTGACTAGTTTATTATTATTATAATTTGGTATTTAAAAATATTAAAATTAATAATTTTTTAAAATATTAAATAAAATAATTATTTTTAGTAATATTTTATTTAAGATATTGTAAAGAATTTTAATTTTACACTAAATTATTTTATAATACTTGTATAGTTAAAAAGTTCTATCTTCAATCGTTCTTATGATTATAAAGTTTGTTAAATCAATTAATTTATATAGACAAATGTAATTCTTATGAATCAATGATTTGTCCAAAGCATTTTTAACAAGAAACAAAGAGTAGAGATCATAATAAATTGTATAACATAAGAATTAGTTGCACAAAATGAAAGTTATGTGTTGAGGAATATAAAAATGTATCATACAATTAATTCATAGTCATAGAATCGACTCCTAGAGAAGATCAAGCCTCCACTTCCAAACAATAATCACAATGAGAAGATCTATTTTTCTATTCCTACACAAGTGGAATCCGATGTTAAATCAAATTTATTCTTCTCTATTACTCCAAATGTTAAGTACATAATCAATCTCATTTTAATTTTATATTTACCATTGCAGCTATTTAATTTATATTGCTCCAAGTTGTTCTAATTAGATAAAATTAGGAGAAGTGAAAACCGTTACATAATCACCAACAAAGCACACAAAAGAGGGGAACTCCCATTCAATGAGATCACCAAGATCACAAAAATCAAAAAGGAAAAACCATTTTTTGAAAAGATACTTTTGGTGAGAGCATCAAACCAGTAGGAAAAGGGGTCCCAACATAACAAAATTACATAGTGAAAATAGAGAGGTTTAGGGAGGAATCCCAAACTATCTTCTTGAAAAGCCACTTAGCACAAGAGCCAAATCAGCCAAGCGAATAGTCAATGAGTAGCGGGTTTTTAAAGGCTTCCCACGACCTTTTGCTTATACAGCCACCTTAAATAAAGATCTTCTTGAACAAGAAAGAAGACCACAAAAAATAGGAGATGCCCAATGACCTTGTGATCACAAACTCTTTATTAAAAATTCCTGCAAACAACACAACATGGATCACCTCAATAGATATGTTATCAACAATACCATTAACCAAAATAACCCTCTAAACACAGTATCCAAGACCACCTCAATAGGCCCATTGACAACAAAGAAGTAAGAAAGGGACTCCACATAGGAATCATCATGCACATTCAATAAGAAAGCCTTGTTATAACCCCCCACCTCAATAGGAGTAGTTGTAACAAAGAACTTACCAAACTTGCAATAGTAAGTTATAATCACAATGCGAAGAAAGACTTCAACGCAACCAATCTCCATAGTGCCTTAAATATACTAGGTAAAATCTCCATAGAGCGAAAAAAACTCCATACCCACAATAAAAATGGAGGACTCACAATTAGCACCTAGAAAAGTAGCCTTAGAAGCCTACGAGGGCATAGACTAAATCCTAGGCTTCTAAATGAATATCCGCCAGACCAAGAAAAAAATAGAAGCCTACTCACCAAGAATAGGGTGATAATTTCCGTGAGCCTAATAACACACACTACCACCAGAAAGGAAGAGGTCTACTCCTCATACAAACTCCAGAAGGATCCATAAAACTCTTGAGGTAGGATGGTCCACAAGATAACATACACCTTGTACCCAAGGGTATTAGCGACCACCACCCAAAAATACACACTGACATGTCAAAACCCTCAACATAATGATCAAAAAATCTTCATTCCTAGAACAAGAATTAGAATGATCCACTAACCCAAAATAGGTCATATGGAGGAAAACCTATCCAAGCATTACAAAGAAAAGAGACGCATACCCATCACCAACAATCCTTCAATCACAAACAACCCAAGTAAGGAGAGGGTCAAAGCCTCAGTAGAAAACATGAACCAAGAAAGAATACAATCACAACCAAAACCTCAACATAAAGTACTAAGTGACACCATACCCACATCAATAACCACAAAAACCCTAAAACATAGAATAGGGCATAGAGAGGGCAATACAACCTAGCATTATAGAACAAGGAAACACAAGGGAAATATAAACTTCCCTCCTAGTTTAGACAACCACCAAAAAAAACTGAACAAGAGAAAGCAAGTCCCTCCTCCAAAACCACACAAAAAAATTGGGCAAACCACAAGCCTAGCCCCAACCAACCTACAAACGCAAAACATTTCGGTCATTTTCACCATCATTATCTGTCTCAACAACACCCTCAAATTCCCTACTACAAACACCTCCTCTACTCTTGCTCGCCATTAAAATATATAAAATTATTATATCACTCCAAGTTATTATTATTTTAATTTAGAATTTATTATTTTAAAGTTGTATGCAATTATTTAATTAGTATTGATAAATATTAGGATTAAATACTATGTTTTCTTTAAATTTTTGGTGAAACTAATTATTCTTACATCTCTAAGGTTGTTCTTTTTCTTTAAGTATTAAAATTTGAGTTACTTGTAATGTTATCTTTTATTTTTAGACTCATTAGGGTTTAAATATTTTTATGAGCATATGACCATTGTAACTTGCATATGGTTTGGATATACATATTAAAACATATTTTTATGCCAATAGATTATACACTAGAACAATCTTAACTTACATTTCCTTATAGGTATTTTTCCTTATTTGAGCTACATGCAAATATTTGAAATTTTGATAATTTTCTATCTTTCATCACATATAATCTTTTGATCCTTCATATTTTCATGATTTTTATGCTACGAATGAGGATGTAGTCTAAAAAAATATGTATGAATGTGTTTGTGTGTATATAGATATCTCATTTCTATATTCAATGCTCCTCCTTACCATTTAAATACAATACAGTTGTTCATGAGTCTTATATTGATCATACTTCATCCATGAAGTGTTATATTGATGAATATATACTTAGTGAAGAGTTGATAATTTTATGCCTAATATACCCATACATGACATTGTTCTATCTATATAAACACTTTAAATTATATTATACATTATTAAATATATACAGAGTAAAATAAAATAATGAAACATCATATCCTATCCTACCAAATATGAATCATAAGTATTTTTTTTCACGAAATAGCATTCAATTAAGTTCTCTTAATTGTAGTATACCATCACTACAATTTAAATCAACAACATTAATTAACAAACAAGATGATATTTTAGATATATTGCAAAATAATTATGTTGAGAAAACCTTTTAGGAAAAAACTCCGCCAAGAAGAGAGGCCAAGTATAAATTATCTTCTTAATTTTTTTTTGTTAAAAAACACTTCCTTAACTCTTTTATTTTCTCCAATATAACAACACCTATTAATATATAAAATCTCAATGAAACAACCAAAATAGATTACCTTACCATCATCTCAAGGCTCTAACTTAGAAATATTAGAAAAAGGATATCATTGTGTGTTCTAGAAATAAAATGTGCATATTCCATGATAAAACATGGAAAACAAAATGTACAAATACTTGAAATTCCCTCTCAAATGTGTAAATTCATCCACTTTTACATCCCAAAAGATGCCTTCTCCCTCCTTTTCAAGAACACAACTTGGAGAAGCCAATGGTCACCTATATGAAATATAAATGTTTTCATTTCCCTCCTTTCCAAGTACCCAATTTGAAGTGATAATTAATCTTACCATATGTAATCAATACTATAGACAATGAATCCCTTCATGTTTTATTAATGAAATTATAAACTATATGTGGAATATTATTAGAAATTATTTTATAATAAAATATAGGTACCTGGAGACACATAGACTGGGATATTATAACAAATTAATAGAATGGGATTTACAAGTTTGATGGAACTTTAATCCTAACAAAAGGAGGACCAAATGTACTATCATCCATATCTATAATTGTTGGATTGGTTGAAAGGAATGTAATAATGAGAGAGGAGGTGAATAAATATTCCCATAGATTCTAAACATTTCTCATAATTTATAAACCTTTTAGAAATGTATCAAATTCACCAAATAAGCACATAAACATGAAATAGCAAATGCCAAATAAACAAGAAGACATAGTCACAAATGAAATACCATATTTTATACATGGAAAACCCAAGTCGGAAAATCATCGTTTCTTCTGTTTAGTCTGTGCTAACAAATAATTTTCTTTTTCCAGGCCATCTACAAGAAAAATAAATTATTTAAGTGTTTTTGGGTATTGTAGAAGATTTGAATTCAGCATCATTTGGATGCCTATAACATGAATTGTGTCATTAAATTTAAATTGATCATGTATAAGATGTTTGTTCAATCTATGTCAAAAGATAGTCTTCTTTTTCTAGACCATGTATAAGAGATTTTCTAGTGATTTTAATGGAAGTTGATCATCTAATTGTTTTTGGGTATTGTAGAAGATTTGAACTCAACATCATTTACATGTCTATAACATGAATTATGTCAATAATTTGAAATTGATCATGTAAGTGTGTGTCTCATGAGTTGGTATAAAATAATGATCATGTAAGTGTTTGTCTCATAATTTTATATAAAACAATACAATTTCTATTTTATATCTTTACCATATTCCTTACTATTCAACTATTTAATATCTATTTCACTAGCTATTATCATAATTTTGATATTTAAAGATATTAAAGTTAATATTTTTAAAAAAAATTAAATAAACTGATTTTTTAGTAATATTTTATTTTAAGATACTGTAAATAATTTTAATTTTACATTAAATTGTTTTATAATATTTTTATACTTGAATATTTTTATCTTGAATTTTTTGTATGATTATAAATTTTGTTAAGAAATAAATGGAGTTAACGTAGGCAAATGTAATTCTTATGAATCAATGATTTGTCAAAAGTATTTTTATCAAACAACAAAGAGTAGAAAATAGAATAAATTGCATAACAAAATAATATAGTGAACTATATAATGGTTATGTGTAAAGGAATATAATTGTGTATCATATAATTAATCAGTAGTAATAGAATTGACTCGTAGAGAAGATCAAGCCTCCACTTCCAAACAACAATCATAATGAGAACATCTATTTTTCTATTTCTAGACAAGGGGAATCTAGTTTTACATTAAATTTATTCTTCTTTATTATTCCAAACATTAAGTACACATTCCATCTCATTTTTTTTTTTAATTTAGCATTGCAATAATTATTTATTCCAAACATTAAGTATACATTCCATCTCATTTTTATTTTTAATTTAGCATTGCAATAATTATTTTTTATATCACTCAAATATTATATAGATGGAGGGGGGGGGGGATGTATGGAGATAGAGATAGAGGAGAAAAGGGTGAGAGAAGAAGAAGGTGACAAAGACAAGTAATATAGAGAAATTTTTATAGAGAGGAAGAGAGAGATAGAGATAGAGATGTGGAGGAAGAAACATGTAGTGTATATATTTTAGAGAGAGGAAAAGCAAAGAGATATAAAAATAGAGAGTGATATGGGAGAGAGGGACAAATAAGGATAGAAGGAGGTGGAGAGGGATATATATATGGATATAAATATGAAGAGATAGGGATAGAAATGACAGATGGAATAGATATAACTAGCCAAATAGAGATGGGGTGAGAGAGAGAGGGAGAGATGGAAGGAGAGAGAAAGAGGAGAAGGAGAAATAGATATAGAAAGAGGGAAATAATGATAGGGGTAGATAGAGAGATAAAAAGATAAAGATATAGGAAGTGATACATAGAGAGGTAGAGAGTAATACAAAGAGTGTAGAATAGATTAAGTAGAGGAGTGTAGAAGAGAGAGATAGAGATAAGGAGTGTACATAACTATGTGTGAGAGAGATATATAGATATAGATAGGGAATGTGTGTGTGAGAGATATAGAGATAGATATAGAGAGGGAGAAAGATGTATATAAATAGAGAGAGAGAGGGGGGGGGATATATTAGTAGAGAGATATTAAAAGGGGAGCAATATGGAGAGAGGGAGATGGATAGATATAATGAGAATGATAGTGGGGGAAGAGAGGTATAGGGAGAGTTAAGGGGATATAGATAGGGGAGAGAGATAGAGATCGAGAGAATAATCAAATGACATGCTATCCTAAGCATAAGTCATCAAGGAAAAATGATATCCTCAAATTATTGGCATGAAATGAGTAATCAAAAGTTGGTTTCTCTCTCTCTTGCTCGCTCATTTTAAACTTTGAGTTTAGGTTTTATCTTGCAATTTATTTTACTATGTAAATAAAAATATAATTTATTCTACAATAAATACAATTTTAACAAGAAAAAAATTATATATTAAATTTATTCTAATATCTTTAATTATTATTTTTAATTCTATAAGAAGACATAAATAATTAAAATAAAATTTAATATAATGAAAATTAATGCTTAATATAAGAAGAAGAATTAGAATAAATTAAAAAAGAAATATAGAATATCTAATAATTTTTATCTAGAGAAGATAGTAATAAAAGAAAAAAATTTAATTCAAAATATAATATTCTATAATAATTGATTTTTTTTAATTGGTAATAGTAATAGATTTAATTAATATATCAAGAAGTTTACATCATCATCAAAAATTTTTGCATAATCAAATCCTAATTGCCATTAAACTTGTGTCATCTCGCAACATCATATGTTCAATATAAAAAATACTAAAACATCCAAGCTACAAAATCTTATCTATAAAATTCCATACTTTCAAGAAATCGCCCACTCGAACTACAAATATACATTAAAGAATAACCAAAAATTGAAAAGCAGTGACATTTATAAACCCTATTCCCCATATAGGACCAAACACCAATAGAGTCACTATATCTTGCAAGCTTTATAAACATTTTTGCATGGTGTGTGACCTTGGTCTCCTTTTGTTGTGTTATGTAGTGCTTGGGTTAGCGATATGGCTTATCTCATGGATTAATTAAATGCCACAATTGTATTATGCATTAATAGGTCAATCTTTTGGTAAAATGAAAACCATATTTCTAACAAGTTGTATTAGAGCCTAGGTCATGAGTTCAAACCCCTCACTTGTGTTGGGGGGATTGTTGCAAGGTGTGTGCTCTTGGTCTCCTTGTGTTATGCAATACAATGATTAGGTTTGTGGCATGGCTTAACCACTTCCCATGGATTCATTAAATCTCTCAATTGTATTGGGCATTAATAGGTAAATGAGAGAGGAATAGAGAGTAGGGGAGGGAGATGTATATGAGGGTAATAAGGGGGAGATAAAGAGATATGAGAGAGAGAGAGAGAGTATCAATATGGACAATACCCTCAACCCTATATACTGTAAACCCTGTACCATCAATCTTGTACACCAAAATCCATGCCAATACCCTCAACCATAAACTCTATATCTCCTCAACCCTATACCTAAATCATATATCATACTCTCAATTCCCTAAACCCTATACAAGGGTGGGAGAGGTGATGACTAAGAGAGGGGAGGGAGAGAGAAAATGAAAGAGATAAGAAAAAAGAGAAAGGAAGGGATAAGGAGGGAGGGAGGGAGAAGTATATAGAGAGTGATTGGGAGACTTAGAGAGGGGGTCGTGACATGGACCATAGGTTTTGGTGCTAGGGGGATGCAACTTTGGGGGTTTAGTACCCACCAGGCTCCAGGCCTATCTTGGGTAGAGCCTCCACCTCTAGCATGGAACTCTCTCATATCAAAATAGTTTGGTTTCTCATTGAAAATAAACTCTTAATATAGTTTCCTCAAAAAATATAATGGAACCTCAAAATTATTACAAGGTGGTTGGTCAAATACCATCCACCACCTATCACAAAAAGCATTTTTCATCACCAAATGGCTACACCAGTGTATAGGAAACCTCTTTGAATTAAGAGGTAAGGTCTCACCCATTTTGGGATCAATAAAAAGAGCAAATATTTGTGTTTTACTTATGTTTTTTTTTAACTTCATTATATGACAACCCACTAGCATAAAAAGAATGGCATTGATCCCTATAGCTTCCCATTTTATAATTTGATTGGAAACTTCATTGGCACTACTATCCAATGATTCTAGGGTTGTGGAAAGGGATGCATGATGCTCATGCTTGAATTCCTTTAGTCTATTCACCAATCTAGTTATTTTGGCACTATTTCGTGTTAACTAGTTTATCAAATCCTCCCATGTAGCTTGTAAATGATCTACTGGAGGAGCTAGAGGGTTTGTATCTTCAGGGTTTAGTTGTGGGTTCTCCCTTAGGTTATTCAGTGGGTTTTTCCCTAAGTTTACAAGAGGTGTGTCTTGCTAGGGGGCATTATTTTCAGAATCTGATATGCATTCATAACAAAAAATGAAAATAATAATAATAAATAGTGAATTTACATTGTAATTAAGAATATAATTTATCAAATGCATAAAATCGATGAAAAAAATTGCTCATACCTCTTTCCATTGTTGTTGTGTTTTATTTTGAGAACCCTATTTGTGTATTTTGTTGTTTAAAACCCTCAAAGTGCTTTTCTTGCGGTTGCGGGTGAAAATGACCCAGTTGGCCACAGTTAAAAAAAAATATTGACAGTAAAATGTATGCAAGGTTTTGAAAACTAAAATGCATACGCATTTAGTATTATAAAAACCCTAAACATGGTTTTGCTTCATTTAGGCTCAGCAAAATGAGCCTAAATGCATACGGGGTTTTTAAAATTTGGAATAACCCATGCACATTTTATGTTTAACCAACCTTTTTTGGGGGTGTGTCCACCTTTTTGCACCCCATCTTGGTGCACACACCCTCATGTCTTCACATAAATTTGATCATTAATACCATCTTGAATGATTGAAAATTTGAATACTTGACCTCTCCTTCATTACCTTACTGATGCTTGATTGGTTGCTCAATTAAAATGCTTGATGTGAATTACATTCTTTGGTCAATGATGTTTTAAATGAGGGACTAAGAATTTATCTTATGCCTAACCTCATGAAATGTGTTAAAAATTATGAAGAAGGGCAACATTAGGTATCTTTTCTTGCTCATTTTTTTTCAACCATTAGAGGGCTCGCTCAAAATTGGGCCCCTTTTTCTAGACTATGTTTCCTAGCACCCAATTCAAGGATTAGTAGGGTACCCTAGCCAATTACTTTTAGACTAGCAAAAAGTCAAGAAGCAAGAGGAGAAAGAAGATGCCATGTATCTAACATTATATTGAGCTTAGACATAATTAAGGAAAGAAGGAAAAATGACTAAAGTAAGACCCCAATGAGCAAGAAATTGTATGAGGATATAATTTACAACACTTAATTTAGGCCCCAATTTAGCATAAGTGTGAACTTATGCTCATATTCTTGGTAAAGTATATGATAGAATCATAAGACATTCATTAAAACATTAAAGAGACAAGAACCACCAAGACCCCAAGGCTATGGGATCTTATCGATCTAAAACATGAAGATAAAAGGAGTAACAATGATTAAACAAATGGAGCAGAGAAGAGAGAAAAAAAGAATATGGCTTCTAGGTCTAGTAAGGAATTTCTTTCTATGAGCCATGTGAAAAAGACATGACTTCTTGGATTAGTAAGAAATTGCTTACTATGAGTCATGGTAACCTAAATAGAGAATACAAAGAAAAACCTTCATCTACTAAATAATCTAATAAAACACTCAACTATAAAATGGGTGTTCTAGTGTGCACTAAGCACAAATATTACAAAACAAAGCCTCATCTTGTAAAGGAAGTCAAACAAAAATTGACTGCACAATGGGTGATATAGTCTACAACAAGCATATCATGGTGTGTGATCAAAGTGTACAAACCAAACCTTATGACGTGTGCATAAAGTGTAATAAATAGTAGAGTGTGTGACACCATGTTAAAGTGATTACATTTACATTATCAGGAGAAACTACTATAAGGTAGCATACATACATCCAAAACACAAGCACATCAACAATGAAATGTCCCCAAGCATAGGAAAACCAAAGGTGATGGTTCACAAAACACAAAATAGAGCACATAAGGGGTCTTCTATTTGGGGTCAACATGCACATCAAATAAATCATGTATATCAAGAATGATTGATTGATTAATTGACGTCATCCCCCAAAGGTAGTGGAACTATGAGCCCAATGGAAGAAATGCATGTAAGGTGAATGACATGTCTATTTGGGTCAACATGGAAGAGCCAAAAATTTATCTCAATGCTTAGCATCATCACCAAGTAGACAACATAAAATCAAATTTATAACAAGATCAAATTTATGACACATATAAATGACATTTAAGAGAAATGAGATACAAAATAGAGGAATGTCACAACAGAATTGATCCCTTCATTAGCTTGTGCCACTAAAGCAACAAGGGTTAACCAAAGAGAGCTTAACAAAATACAAAGACATTCCAAGCAACATATCATGGGGAACACATTACATGTAAGAAAATACACAAAAGAATCAGTTACATGAGTGAATCTAGTCTAGAAAATCATACACTCCTAATCTTTCTTAATAACATTTAGAGATGGTGGACAAGATGTTAAATGAGCAAAATCTAGTACATAGATGGATATACCACCATGCCAAATAAGGACCATGCTCTAATGATGAATCTCAACAAATTCAGACGGATCATTAGCATCCACATTATTATTATCAACATCATCATCCAAATTTAATCAAAACAGGAGATCTCATGCATGGAGAAAATAAATAAGAAGAAATATTTTGCATAAACAATTTTAATTTTTGGTGAGGATGATCAAAATAAATCTCCTCCCTAGGACTAGATGAAGGTTAGAAAATGGGACAATGTCAATTTTGAACTACTTAGGGAGTAAACACTTTAGCAAG
The DNA here is from genome assembly GCF_030272615.1 of Cryptomeria japonica. Lineage (NCBI taxonomy): Eukaryota > Viridiplantae > Streptophyta > Pinopsida > Cupressales > Cupressaceae > Cryptomeria > Cryptomeria japonica. The sequence goes on along the minus strand of NC_081408.1, from coordinate 609,726,334 downwards.
CAAGTGCATGATCCTTGACATGACATGTTCATTGATGTTCTCTCACACTCTAATTTCTCTTGTTACGACTCAAAGCTTGTGTGCATGAAATTTGGAGATCGAAAATGAGAAAGATGTAAATTGATTAATTATAATTCTAAAAATGAAAATGAGATAGTTATACTACTTGACATTTGGAACAAGATAAGAATAAATTTGATGCAAATTTTGATTATACTTAGCTAGGTATAGAAAAGTAGATGCCCTCATTATACTTATTCTTTACAAGTGGAGGCTTTAACTTCTACACAAATTGATTCAATGACTATAGACCGATTATATGATATACAACTATAATCCTTCAAACACAATCATCTATTGCACCATGCTCATTTGTTGTGTAATTTATTCTATTCCCTACTCTTTATTGATTGCTAAGGATTTATGATATTTAAAATCCTTTGGACAAATTATTGGTTCATAAGAATTAAATTCACCTAGATTAACTCTATTGACTAAAGGGACTTCATAATTATAAAAATAATTGAAAACAAAACTCTTCAATTATATAAATGATATTAAATAATTTAACTTAAGTTTAATTTCTTTTTAATACTCTAAAATAAATTATTCATAAAATAATTATTTTATTTAATATTCACTTTCCCATATAAATCAATAAAATTGCTCAAACAGATATCAAAATGTAGAACGGGGAGGAGTCGGTAACGATATAAAATATAAACTGCACTTATCATATATAAACTCGTTGCACAAACAAGTAGAGGATCAATTTCAATTCAAATCACTTTAAAATCACTTCGAACTCGGCCGGGAAAAATGGATTATTCGCTTAAATAGGCCAAACGATGTTATTTCCATTCTCTCTGTCAAAATATAAGGTATTAAATATTAAAGAATATTTTAGTTGTCATCTTTTCAAAAAGATTTATTTAAAATTTTTTAAGAAAAAAATTCATATAATTTTTTATCAAAAATATTAAATCTAATATTAAAATGAGATGGACTGTGTACTTAACATTTTGAAAAACAAAAAGGAATAAATTTGGACGGCTTAATCTTCTTTATAAATCAATTCTATGACCATGGATATAATGATACACAACTATATTCCTTGACCCACAACCCTCATCTAGTGATATTCTTTTGTTATACAATTTATTATATTCTCTACTCTTTGATGATTATTAAGGATTGGCAATATTTAAAATACTTTGAATAAATATTTAATCCATAAGAATTACATTTGTCTATATTAACTCCATTGAATATTTAACAAACTTTATAATCATAAAAACAATTCAAAACAAAACTCTTCAACTATACAAATACTATAAAATAATTTATTGTAAAATTAAATTTCTTTTGAATATGATAAAATAAAATATTTATTTTCTTTAATATTTAAAAAATTACTAACTTTAAGATATAATAATCTTTAAATATTGGAATATAATAATAACAAATGGGGTGGCTATGCACATGATCAGAAACAAAATTGTATCGCACAATTAATTTTAGAAGATTTTTTGTATTTTTATAGCATTGAGAAAGCAGATTAAGAGAATCAAACCAATAGAACTCGCATAAAAATCTGTTCTGATTTACAGATTTTATGTTCTTAATCAGACGCTATTTTATATAGAAATAGACGACTCCATAACAAATTGCTCAAATAGATATCAAAAAGTAGAATAGCGAGAATCAGATAAAGATACAAAATAACAATTGCACTATTTTAGACGATCGATTTAAGGTCAAATCAGTTGAAGCATCTCTTAAATCTAGCCTGGAAAAAGCACGGGTTAAAGACGACAAACGATCCTCTTCTCAAAAGCCCTGGTTGTATGAACTCGGAGACTCGAAAACCGATGGCATTATGCAACACCACAAGTATCACCCCAATGGAAATGTGACCGTACTTGCAATCAATATGGCACATATAGAAAGACTATTGAATTTTGCCGAATGTTTTTCATCACTAGGAAATGGTTTTGATGTTTCTTTGATCTGGTTCGCCACCTCCACTCCTGCGATCCCATACGTGCTGCTGAGGAACCACCAAATCTGCAGCAACGTCAATGTGGTTTAATCATAAGGCTTATGTGATTTCCATATAAAATGTTGATCTCTTATTCTTGATATTGTCCTTGATGTCCGTCTAAGGTGGTCGAGATGGCAAGTTGAATGTTGACTTCTTGGTTAATGTGCATCTACTTCTAGAGCTTACTTGTTCACGAGACCACTTGTTTAAATGCATATCCTATTCCACTTGGCAGATGATGTCCATGAGAGCACTTGATTAAATGCATATTCTACTTCACTTGACAGATGATGTCCACGAGAATTACTTGATTAATTACATGGGCTTTGGCATGTGGGCAACTTTTACTTCGGGCATTTGATATTATTCGGATTTCAAAAAACATTGTTGTTTGTTTTGGGGTTCGTATACAATGTTGTTTAGCTCTCTTTCGAAAACATTTGCTTGAACCCTAGCTGTCATACATATTTTAAAGACTCTTTCTGGTAACTGTTTCTTCTTCAAATGTTACTGTAAGTTTGTTGGGTTTCTCTCTGTGGCATGAGGAAGAATGTGATATTGTCAAGCAGCAATTGGTTATTGGCTTCATGCACTGAATATGGATTTCAAGCAAAAAATGCAAATCAGGTTTCTTGTGTTTTCAGTTTCTTTTTATCGGCATTGTCAGGAATTATTTTCAAGCATACAAAGAGATTCAGTTAATTTGAAAGTCAAATATAGAAAGTTTTTTTTCTTCTCTTGACAGTCGGTTAAAAAGACGTTTGCCTACTAGTTCTTCCGTTATGGGTATTTTGGTTTTTCAAACGAATTTATTTTATTGGTTTATGGTAGTAAGCAGATGCATATTTATTTTGTTGAATGAGAAAAGAAAAGGGTGTGAGAAAGAAAATAGAAGTTTTTTGTTTTCCTTATTAGTTGCTATGGCTTAATATCTTGAGTATAGAATGTTGAAAACAGAGTATGATGTTTCTTTTGAAAAAGTTGTAAGGATTGACAGAATTTGTATTCAAACAGGTTTGATAGTTATTCCTGTAATTTGCTATCAATCATGATTCTGGAACTGCAAATTCAATGCAACTGTAGGGTCAGTGTTGAGAGTAAATTTTCACAGGTTCTTAAGTTCTAAGATGTTGAGTACAGACACTTCTGTGTTAATTTGTTCCTAAACTGTAGTTGGCATTTTTAAAGGTGTTGAGCAGAGACTCCACCATTGTGATAAGTTGGATTTTTTAAGTGAAATAAAGTTGACAGGTTACAAGTGGTTTTTATACCCCATGAGGATTTTCCACTCGTGAAATTTGTGTCATATGATATATATTGAAAACCTTGTCATTTTTCTTTTTGTTCATTAGGTCAAGCTCTGATATCTTTGTCATTCATTATATGCAAATTATATTTGTAAATCTGCAGTAACACTTATATGTGTAATTGTTTTTCGTTCAATAAAAGATGTATTTCATAGAAGTAATATGCAGAGTATTCAAGTCAATCCATTCTAATATTTCTTAAGATCTAGTGAAGGTTGTCTATCTTTTGTCAGCAGTTCATGCATTTTCTTTTAAGCAAGATTTTATTTGTGATAAGAAGGTCTATCAAGTTTTTGAAGTCTTTTTTGTTAAATTTTATTACACTCTGATTCACCCCCCTCATAGTGAAACCACTTCCAACATAAAACCATACTGAAAGCAAAATAACTGTCAATTGAAGTTAAAGAAAAAAACTTTTACGCACTGAAAGGTAGGGAGACAATAGTTCTTCGTCGTACTTTTGATTTGCTATGTCTAGTGCAACGTATCCATTCTTATCGGCTATATTAATTACCCTTGTGAAAGATAACAAATATCTTACTTCATCCACTTTAGCATTTTCAATGGCGTAGTGGAGAGCAGTTTTACTGTCTTCATCTCTTATTTCGACAATCTTCTGCAAAGTTGAGTATGTTGTGCTGTTAAGTGAAGTGTAGTCTGTTGTTTGATTTTATCCTTTGTAAACGAAGAAGAAGTATCACGCTGCAACATCTTACGAACAATACTTTTCCTACACCCATGTAAAGCTACAATATGCAGTGGTATCCTCCCCCAAAAGTAATCCACTAGTTCGCACAGTTCAGGGGCTTTTTATGTCAGTGTCTTAGCTACCTCTGCCGGAAATGAACACATACAACGATGCATGACTATGAGAGATAAGTCTTGAAACTAGTTAGATACACTACAAACCAAAAACTTAAAAATCTTTCTAAGTTGCATTCAATAGTACCTTCTTTCTGATAGATCAAGGCGTTGTGCAAGCATGTTTGGCCGTCAAATCTTGCGTAGTAAGGAGGATCTATCTTTGGAAACAACATTTTGAGTGCATTGGAATGGCCATAGGCGGATGATGTGAATGCCCGCAAGCTCTGCATCAACTTTGATTAGCATTTCCACGATTTGGGCATGATCTCCTCCTTTCATAGCCTCGTACAATGCATTGTTCTCCTCTTCATTCTGATCTCTCAGGAAACTACGCTCTTGGTTTTCGTCTTCATCTGATTGCGCTCTGACATGTTGGAGAAGCCTTTCTATGAAGTCCCTACGACTATGAAAGGCAGATATATGTAAAGCAGTATCTCCTCCATGGGAAACCTGTGCGAGAATGTTAATATTCTGCTTCTGCATTTCCTCTAGTGCTCCAACGTCGCCTGATGTAGCTGCTTTGTACAATTTTGTGGTCATTCTTGCCATTTGGTCTATTCAAAAGTATGGTCAAGCTGATTTACTGGAAATGTAAGAAAAGTTGAGACTAATGTCAAACAAATGGTTTCTTTGTCCCCATTTAAACAGAAGTTTCTCTGCCTTACATGAATGACAAGCATACATGTACAATACGAAAAATGGGCAAAAGGGTAAAGAATATTCTTTTCAAATCCCGATAAAATTAGGAGAGTATGAGGTGAGTTATAATTTACATAATGCAATTTTTTTTTGGTCATATTTCCAAAGCAATTCTAAAAGAGGAAGAAAATTTGCAAAAGAATAAAGAAGTTTTTTATTTTCTATTTTTAATATATTAAATATATAGGAAAGTATAAGATATTAAATATAATAAAATATTTGAATTTGTCACCTTTTAAAAACATCTATTTTAAATCTTGTAACATTTAAAATTCAACAATATTTTGTTTCATCTTCTCTACTAGTGCCATGTCAACCTTTTTCTTTCACATGCTGCTTTGTGCAACTCAGCTCTTGTGGTCATTCTTTCCATTCAACCTATTCAAAAGTATGGTCAAACTGTTTTGTGGAGATTTGTGGTTATTGTTTCCATTCTCTAGTGAAGGTAAGCCTATCAAAAAGTATGGTCAAGCTGATTTACAAGCAATGTAAAAAAGGCTTCGACTATGTAGGGGAGGATATTTGTCCTCTCCGAGATGATGAATCTTAGAGGATAAGTCAGTATGTCGCTATCTCTTCAAACTGGCACTAAGATGAGCCAAGGGATAACAAGCAACTAAACCAACTATGATATAAAAGATAAACAATAGAATTATAATGTCGAAACAATAACTATACAGAAACAGAATTTACAGAATGATACAATATCAAAAGGAGATTATACCTTCCAATTGAGGAGCTCTCGGGTTTTGGACTCCAGCGTGGGGTGTGAATGGTAGCATGGTGCATTGTTGTCTGTACGGCCCACAGACAAAGAAAGTCCTAGAAACAGATTCGCATGTGTTTCCCTATGCATGGAGCCCATTCGCCACCTACACACAGTGAGATGAGGAAAATTATTCAGGCTATATAGGGGAATGCCTCAATCAAACCCTCGCTTAGGTGTTTCCACCACCACGAACATCTATCTATAGATAAATTGGAAAGAAATAAAGGAACCTGGAAACTTGATAAATTGGAAATAGATGCTAATGGAAGTGATAGGGAGAAACTCACAGGAGGACCAATTAAAGCTAAGTACAATATTCTTGTTAAGAGACTCCTTCAAATAAGAGTGGAAAGGTTTTGGTTTTCTTGATAAAGCCCACTTTCAATGTTCACAAGCTTCACTCAACCCAAAAATTCCTCCTTGAGCTCTTTCCATCATTTGTTCATACACTTGCTCAACTCAAACTACCATGCTCTCATTCCTCAACCCATCAACTTCAACATCCTAAAACCCCTGCTCACCACACATTATTTATACTGCTTTGTTGGTAGCATTTAGCTTCTTCAACATCTTCCTCCTGGTGATTCTTATGCTCAGGGAAAGCTATTCTCTCAACCAATCCTAGACTTCTTGTTATACGCCATGTAGGATCATCTTCTTCCCTCATAGAGTTCAAGATCAAATTTATGCCATCCTTAGAGAATTGATAAATATTCCTATAAGCATCATACATAGTGCAATTGTCATATTGCCATGCTCTTCCCAAAATCAAATGGCAATCTCTCAAGGGCATACTATCACATTCCACCATCTCATAGTAAGGACCAATATTGAAATGAACAAAAAACTTCTCTAAGACATCAACCCAATGATCATCACTCAAACTAAAAGGTTTGTAAGGTGACTCATGAGGGATCCTTGGTAGATTAAGCTTTTCCACCATTTCTATGGAGACTATGTTGTCAAGAGATCCACTATCAACTACAACTTTACATACTTTACCCTTGCATTTGCACTTGGTTCTGAAAATGGCTTGTCTTGGATCATATCTACTCTCCATGTTGTTAGGAACTTCTTTCTTCAACTCTCACAACTCACAACTAACTGCAAGGATCTACTTCCTTACTCTGATACCAATCTGATAGGGAGAAACCCACAAGAGGACCAATTAAAGCTAAGTACAATCTTCTTGTTAAGAGACTCCTTCAAATGAGAGTGGAAAGGTTTTGGTTTTCTTGATAAGGCCCACTTTCAATGTTCACAAGCTTCATTCAACCCAAAACTTCCTCCTTGAGCTCTTCCCATCATTTGTTCATACACTTGCTCAACTCAAACTACCATGCTCTAATTCGTCAACCCATCAACTTCAACATCCTAATACCCCTGCTCTCCACACATTGTTTATGCTTCTTTGTTGGTAGCATTTAGCTTCTTCAAAAGGTTTAGATAATGAGTTAAAAAATTTCTTTTGGTTTTGTTCTCAAAGACCTAGTTCAAGCTCACTTGCTCAACACTTACTCAAACCCTTTCTTTAGGTCTAAACCCCTAAAATGGTAACTCTGATCATACTGAGGTGTTAGGAGGTTTCCTTGAGTGTTTTCAAATGGATTCCAATAGTTCTTCAAGACCATTCAACCTTGCACAAATTGAGTTCACACTTTTTGCAAAACAGTGCTAAAAAGGCAAAAAGTGCTAAAAAGGGCTACTAGCCGGGTAGGCCTAATTTGAGGTATTTTTGTGCATACTAACCAATGATGGCCAATTCCACCTTGGGGAGTTAATTTTGATGGTTATCACAATTCTAGAACTCAATTATTTTTCAAGTCTTAGGTTCTATGAGGTCGGTTTTGAGACTGTCCTCAATTTTAGGCTTAAATGTAGGGTTTGGTGAGGGTTTTAGTTCTTACACCATAGTATCTCACTCCTAAGCTTAGTTCAAGCCTCCACACTATTGATAATCCTCTACCACAACATACCAATGTCTTCCCTTCCACTAACAACCAAGCATTATGCCAAACACTTGGCAAACAAACTGAAAAAGAACAAAAACACTATCAAAATCACTGTTTTTCTGAGTTTTCACTGTCTTTTCTGCACAATAGAGGGTTAGAATTTCTAAAATGCCTACACCAAAGCATATATAAACCTCTTAAAAAAAATTAACTCTACCTTGAACAAGTATGGTGAAGTCTTAATGCATAGAAGGTTTCAAAGACAATCTTGGTGCCAAAAACCAATATATTTCCCAAAACAGGGAGTTCGCTGCCCTTTACAAACAGTGACACTTTATAATGCACAAATGGATAAAATTTGGTGATCCAATCCTTTAAAAAAGATTCTAGGATAGGTACAAACCTCTGTCCATGTTTGTTTCAATACTTGATGCTTAGAATCCAAATTTTGAGCATAAAGGAAGAATACTAGCCAAGCTAGACAACTTGCCTAATAAGTGCTCAAACTCATCTTTTCCATCATGACTGACAGCAAAAACTTAATATAAAATATGTACAAAGGTCCAACTTGGTCTCCAAGGTTCATTTTTTCTTGGTTACCCATGGGGACCAAGTGTTTCAACCCATTTTCTTCAAAACCCCAGTTCAGAGCAATCAACTCGCAAAAACTAAAAGATTTTTTTTGATAAACCAAAACACAGTAAAAACCCTAACACAAAGAATGAAAAACCTTCATAAAACATGACACAAACTCCCATGAAAGAATAGTACCGAAATATTTCTCTATACGGACTGTTACAACAGATTAAGCTTAAAAAGCATGAAAAACAGTCATATTTTATTAATTTCCTCGTGCTAATACAAAGCCAACCTATTTATTGTTGGCATTTTTTATGTTTATGTTGTGATTGTCATTGATGGACACACACTTGCTATGAGATCAATTTTTGTATTTATAAGTCATGTTCAACCGGTCTTTGTTCCAAACCGGTATTATGTTGTAGTATTTAGACTATTGATGTTTTGCAGAAAGTGTTTACCGATCTCAAGTGGTATGAAGACCTCAAGTAGTTCAAGGATCTCAAGTGGAATGGAGCAAACGAACTAAAAGCGGCAGTTATCATTTTCCCAGTCTTCATTTTTGTCAACCGGTAGTCTGTTTAATAGTGAAACCGGTATTACTCTGAGTTACCAACCAGTAATCAGTAAAGTTGTAGAAACCGGTAATACTCTGTGATGAGTTACCAACCAATATATTTTTGTGATGAGTTACCATCCACCGAAACTTTGACGGTGATTTTGTGTCATGTTACCAAATGTATCTAGATACAATGAACCTAGGAACTTGCAATGTAATCCTATTGGACCGACATGAAATCAGATTCCTTTTTAGGACATCATATCTAGGGTTTTGGATATATGTTGAATAGTTGTTAAGGTTTGTGGTGATTGATGAATTTATGTATGTGCGATCTTAGGAAAGAAGATTAAGTCTGTGTGCTATAACAGAGTGTGGATTTACTGAAGATTGAAGTAATGCTGAAATGCATTAGCAATGAGCTACCATGGATCTAATCAAGTAGACTGTGTCATTTGCTAGATCATTCACTTGTTGATTACTCACATCTTTGACAAGTCAGAAACCCTTAACCGAGTAGGCTCAGAAAAGCCTTTGTAAATCCTCTGACAAGGTGATTCACATCTGTGGATCTAAAATCCTCTCACAAGGTAGTCTTTAATAGGACTTAACTCCTAACAGAGATTGAGATTCCTAATAGGATCTGCTCTGGTAAAGAACATTTTATGACCTTAACCGGTCTGACCTTAACCAGTCTGGTTACTATTCTGCAGATAGTTACTTGTGAGTTTCATCTCACCCTAGTTTTTCCCATTTGCATTTCCACATCAAAATCTCTTGTGTTATGGTGATTGTGCTTCTGTGGGTGAATGCCTTACTTGCTATTTGGTTTGCATTTGTGTTAACCAGTTTGTTAGTTAAACTGCTATATCGGTTTACTGCTAGACTGATAAAGTGTTTGAGTTCAGTATTTTTTGGTATACTAATTCACTCCCCCTCTTAGTATTCATCATTTATAATGTTTGAGGTGTCATTAAATAGGCACACTCAAACCATTCTAGCCATTATGGCATCCATAACTACCTTGTAGAGTGATTTTACAACTTTTCTCACTTTTTGTCAAAATGTTGCTTGACAACATTGGCAATTTTTTACTCTTAGTGCATTTTTGACCTACAAGAAAAATATATTCCACCTAACCATTTGAGATGGTGTCAAATCAATAAATACACCTACTCCAATTCCTTTATAGGCTTGTTACAAGGTTTTTAACACATTTTCACTATAATGCCATTTTTGGCTTACAAGGCACTAAGGGCCAAAACTGGAAAGAAAACTTGTGAAAAACAATCTAAACAACTCTAAGATAAACCTAAACCATAATGAAACCTAAAACACACACTTGGACTCTTACAATAGTCCTTTATTCAATTCTTGATCCCATCAGGATCAAACAAACCAAAATTGTGAAGGTGCTCCTGCACTAGGAAGCTATGCTTCTATTAGTGAAAGCAAACCCCTATTGCATGCATTAAATATTGGAAATATTGGACATATAAAAAATAACAAAACACACCTAGAAAATAGATACAATCAATAATGCAAAGGACTCATTGCATGTAATGAAAATAGATAAAAGAGAAGACAAGGCGTGAATCCAAACCCCTCTTTGTTGAAGATACGAGCGTGATGAAGCCCGGAATAGTGTTCATTGGTAAGAACCACCACAAGATAGTTGTAGCTTGATGTTGGTAGAGTGTGTATCTAAAAGAATAAAGAGAGAAATGTGATATCAAGAGCATAATAAGAGCCAAGAACCCAAATTAGGAACCCTTCAAAATGAGTTAGGAAGGGTTCTTAAAATCAGAAGAGGCGCGAAGAGACCTTACATCGAAACACGAGCCAAAGGACATACGTTGGCTAGCATCTGACTCTCTATCGATTCAAGATTCCACCATCTTTTTAGGACGTTAGCGCAGTGCGAGGATGTCCCCACGTCGCACTGTTTTCCATCCAAAAATAGGCATAAAGGCATTTTCTTGGAATTTCGGGGTGCTTTGTCATCCAAGCCCATGATGCCAAAATAATGTAATTTTGATCATGATCTCATCATAAATGCAGTGGCCACAATTTAGGACACTATATTTTGCCCCCACTTTAGTGGACTGATTGGTTGTAGGGATCAGTTGCACTAAAGTAGTTTGGAAAGATATGTTCATTAAGACCATGCAGTGTAATAAATATAATGAATGCAATTAATTCTTGGACAAAAAGGATACTATAGAAACCGCAAAGGTTGAGTCGTCAATCACGAGCAATTCCACCAAGTATCCATGAGCAAACCCAGTATTTGGTGTGTCTAATTCCATACTGCAAAACTAGAAAATTGTGAGCATGAAAAACGGAGCAAGCTACTTCGGTGAGAAGAATACTTAATGACCATTAGAATGGATAGAAGAGAAAAATTGGATGAAGGTGAGTATATGCCCCCTTGTGTTTTTTCCCTAGTGAGGTGGGGAAAATGACAAGGAAAATGAACCAAAATCATCCGAAAATGAGCAAAAACCATTTTGAGCATAAATTAGGCTATATACTCAAAAGTAGGTCCCAAGAAGGATCAATTTCATTATTCACTGCGAGCATTCGAGTGGATATTTGAATAGAATTAGAGAAAAATGCAACGCAAATAAGAGGATCTAGCTAGCAGGATCGAGGAGTTGCAAACCATGATCGAGCAGGGTGATGAGCCCGACTAGGTATAGCTCGAAACACACTTTGATTTCTCTTTTAATGCATTTTTGGAGCATCTTAGATGGGATGGTTGCGCAGGCATCAATGGGATGCGCTGCCATCCGGGAAGCACACCATCTTCTTCGACGGGCGCATTTGTCTAGATGACACGATGTCGTCTTGAAGATGCAATGCAATCTTCTAGTTGTGTAGACATCGGCTAGAAAAGATGAATCAAAACTGAAGAAAAATATTTGTGTGTAGACATTGCCCGAGATACGGGAGCATACGTCAAGGCACTTGTTGTGGATGTTGTGCAGTTGGGAAGAGGAGTTTTCAGTGGCCGACAGATGAATTCTCTATAAAGTAGGATGGTGGTAGATGTTCACCTTGCCCGATTTTTAGTTTCACGCCCCAATGCTACACAGTTGATGGAGAGGTGATATGTGGACATCATGTCCTTCAAACTTCCCACAGGAAAGATGACTGTCACATTGATCAATTTCTACCACATCCTACTTCCCATCTGGGGGGAGTGGGTGTCACCAGCTATCCTATCTACAACGAAGTTGGTTAGACAACAAGAATGGGCCCTGGGGCAAAGGATAGACAACACAAGACATGTAAACCTACGAGCATTGGGCCAGGGATGAGTGTCAATTCCCATGGTATGGTGCATCATGATCACGACCGTCAAACGATAGGTATTGATAGATGATCACAGCTCAAAGATGAATGCAGGGTTTGTCCCCTTAATCCAAGAGATGGAGGAGAGATATATGCATGGGGTTGCAGCATGCTGGCCCACCTATACTATGAGTTGTCATGATATGTGCACCATGAGTATCAGAGCTTGACTGTGTGCACACTTCTACAAGTTTGGGCCTTCGAGCACATCACTTGCATCTGGATAGGTGGATTTTTTACACCCATGCCCTTGGACATGACACAGGAACACACATATCCATTATGGTGTGGAGGATGGCGGACATGAGACCTGACATACTGGAGGATCACCTTTTACCAACTCGGGATTGAATATTTTTCCTGGCAGCCATACCGAGATATGGGGGTCTAGACCAAAGACCGCACACAACTCTCACGAATGCAGAGAGACCCTTTCCTACTCAGCCACTGGGCCCATGTGGTGATGCTCTACTAGTGGTGGTGATGCATGTGATAGTTTGGACAGGTGCAGACGATCCCACCAATTGCACATATCTATGCATGATTGGCTAGGAGTGCACTGTGACCACAGGACCTGCCCCATCCCAGCCTAGGAGATGTACAGGACACTCTGTAGGGGAGTGACAATGATGACATTGCATCATAGCTTGATATAGATGATGTTGAAGTCAGTTTAAGTTTCGTAGGTTGCTAGAGAAGGGTGGGCCCATCAACGATTTTTCCACCAGGTGCAGTAGGAGGAGATATTGGAGCTCTAGGAGGTGATAGTGATGAGAAGGCCTCCTCGAGCGATGAGGACGGGAGACTAGGGTGAAGACGACGGATGAGGATCCTGAGCCTAGACAGACCTACATGACTGCTAGGGCTCTTCCACCATCACCAGTTGCACAGTCGTCTGCGCCATGGGTGCAACCAGCAATAGGAGTGGCCATGGAGGGATCCTCCAGCAAGGTGCCTATGCATGATCCATATTGGCAGAGGGGCAATCCTAGTAGGTACTTGTGATTTTAGTCGATGTACTTTAGTGTTTCTTCCATATGTATATATTCAGAGATTTTGGATATGATGGATATTGATGTGAAATGTTTTATGTTTTCATAGGGCGTGGTCGAGTGGTTGAGCTTCATCGACCAAGTTCTCACAAAAGTCGTCCACAATGTGCAGACCCAAGGTCCTATGTTGGACACCTACTAGCCCATCCAGTCAGTGGGGAGACACATGCAGTTTTTTTGATCATGTATCATGTTTATGGAAAACATATGAGGAGGGTCGAGTGGAGTTGGTGCAGGGAGCAGGGCAGCTGACCATTATGATGGGGCGGCAGGATCAAGCCTTGCAAGAGGTCCTTTCTATCCTTGGAGAGAGAGTCCAGGCAATGACGTGAGATGAGAGTGCCAAGAGGGAATGTGACACTCTATAGAGATAGGTTGATGACCTTCAAAGATAGGTGGATATTGCTCAATAGGGTGTTGCGGGTCACTTAGACCTACCATGAGTGTGCTAGTTGATGGCAGACCTCGAGGCATCGCACCAACAAGAGATGGCGACATGAGAGGAGCTGATGACACAGTGGGAGACTATCATTGAGTTACGAGGAGAGCTGAGGGGTTTGCGATCGTAGAGCACTACTGTCACGAGATTATAGTCGACCTCAGTCAAACAACCTCCTTGCTAGGACCAGGATACTCCAGCGCTAGTGACCTCCGGGACTTGCCCACCAGAGCAGTTATGAGATAATTTTTATTTATTTTATGTACAATATTTTTTGGGGGGGATATACACATGGATGTATTAATGTATATCAGAGAGACATATGCCAGCATCATGTGTTTTTGTAGTGATGTGATACATGTACGTTGACATGATACATTACACACACACACACACACACACATATATATGTGTGTGTGTGTGAGTGAGATTCGACATTGTTATTCTATCTTGTGTCCTCGTGGATGGATTCTGTTGTTATTTTATATGCTCATGTGATGGATGATTAATATTTAGATGCTTATCATGATTTAATTTACATATGTTCATATGTATTATTACATCTTATGATGATCTATGTAGAGATATAACACATGTACATGTGCACACACACACACACACATAGATGTAACAATGTATAGTCACTCAATAACACATAGTGAATGTCTTGTCGATGAAGGATATGTGTCAGGATGTGACCCCCCATAGGCATCTAGGTATCACACATATTGCACATTTTCTATGCATATTATATACATAGGTGTGTCGCATTGATAGGTTCTTTGAGAGGAGTGCCATCCATGGAGGATAAACCATAGGCACCACAACCATAAGTGGAGGTGACAATGTACAGACCTAACCAATTCGGGCTAAATTTCCCTCTTTGGTCAGGTGACGCATTTATATTTCTCTAGTTCTTATAAAGAACCAGGTCACCTAGCTTAAAGGTCAGGGGTAGCACACTTTGGTTATATTGTTTAGATAGAGATTTTTTATAAGTTTGAAGATGTTGAAGGTCCTTTAAGTGGCGTTCATCTAACAAGTCAAGCTGATTCAAATGAAGAGTGCAATAGGAATCATCATCAATAACCCCTTTTAAGGAGACCCGCAAAGAGGAGAACTCCAATTTAAGAGGCATAATAGTGTCAGCACCATACATGAGGTTATAGGGTGTTGTTCGTATAGCCATATGAACACTTGTGTGATAGGCCCATAATGCATATGCTAACTGTACATACCAATATTTACCATGTTTAGTAATGGTCTTGTGTAAGATCTGTTCAATAGTCTTGTTAGGTACTTCCACTTAACCATTAGATTGCAGATAGTAAAATGTAAAGAAACGGTATTGAATGTGAAATTTTTCAAGGAACTACTTAACCTCCTTATTCTTAAAGGAATACCATTATCAGAAATAAGGGTAGCAGGCAAGCCAAACCAAGAAATGATATTATCCATGATGAAGCCACAAATCATATCAGTGGTAGTTGATCGCAGTGGCACCACCTTGACCCACTTTGTGAAGTAATCTATAGCAGTGATCATGAAGATGTGACCCTTAGACAAAGGGGGAGATATCTTGCCAATGATATCCAATCCCCAAGTCTAAAAAGGCCACAGAGAGACCTGACTATGGAGCTCCTATGTAGGGGCTTGAATCAGGTTGCTATGTTGTTGACATTCGGAGAACTTTTTGACAAAGGAAAATGAATCTTGTTCCATGATTTGCCAATAATACCCCATGTGGATGAGCTTGTGTATTAGAGATTTTCCTCTGAAATGCCCACCTCTAGAGCCTAAATGGGCTTCCTGAAGGGCAAGGGAGATCTCAACTTTTGTTAGACAATGCAAAAGAAGACCGTTGTATGATCTCCTATAAAGTATGTTAGATAAGAGAATATATTGAGTGGCCAGCTTCCAAATACACACACGTGAACTTTAGCTAGCGTCATCGGGAAAAATTTTGGTCTTTAGATAATTTAAGATGTGTACAAACCATTGTCCCAAATCAACATAGGCACACATAAGGCTATCGAATTGGGTTTGATCAGATATGGCCGAAGAGCGCAGGACTTGTACCACAAAGCAGCATTCATCCTGACCAAAGTCTGGGCCTACAAGAGAAGCAACACTTGCCATTTTATTCACATGACGATTTTCCCTACATGAGATGCTATTGATCATGTAATTAGCGAATTTCTTCAGTATGGTTAATACCAAATCCTTATACTAATATAACTTCAACTGCTTAACACGATAGGCACTGGTCACTTGGTTTACAATAAGCTCATAATCTCCATGGATATGGTTGTTCTTCACACCCATGGCAATTGCGGCATGGATTCCTGCAATCAGGGCCTCGAATTTGATGACGTTATTAGTATAGTGAAATTCCAAATGGAAAGAGAGAGGAACTAGCTTTCCTTCAGGTGAGACAAAAACCACACTTGCACTTGAGCCAATTTGACACCTCAAATCGTCAAAATACATGTCCCACATGGAGTCTTGATCAATGATTAGAACATCTTGGTCAGGGAATAGATCTAAGGTGGGAAAAGATTTGTTTGAGGGAGCGTCAGCCAACTAATCAACAATGATCTGCCCTTTGACTAACTTCTGAGTTATGAACTGTAGGTCGAACTCAGAGAGCAAAATTACCCACTTTGCCAACCTTCCTAAGAGATCAGATTTTCCAAAGAGGTGCTTGAGGATATCATTTTTAGCAATGACCCATGCTTCTACATGGAGGTGTTGGATATGGTAAAAATTTGGTTTTATGCAGTGCTTGTCTCTTGAGAGTTAGGGTTTTAGGGTTCCTAAGGGTTTCATTTTGTCTTAGGTTCTCTTTTTAGTTCTCCCGGGTTGTGTTATATCTCACTATTGACTTATGATAGTAGGTATCTGTGTCTTAAGTGATAATCCAAATGGTTCTTTATCATCTGATTATTGACCCTTTGAGTTAGGAATTACCGTTTGTAAAGTTTATTTTAATATGTGAAATATTCCTAAGTATTGCTAAAGCCCAAGGTCTTAAGTCTTTTATTTCCCTAGGAAGGCCTCGTGCACAAACACTTAACCCATGAAATTTTCCATGTGTTCTAAATGATCACTTAATTTTCAACCCCAAGTGACTCGATCGTGTGGGATAAGATTTCAAAGGGAAGCGCCCCCTATCCCTTATCCCGCAAGTAGTTTTAATGTGAAGTTCAACCCCACGGGATAAGGAAATGGTAATATCCAAGAGTACATCTTATCCTGCTACACATTTGCATCAATGGTATGGCACCACGGGATAAGTTAACAAAGAAAGGTGCAATTCTTTTCTTATCCCGTGCGTCCCCATGAGAATAAGAAAAGTGTTGCGAGATAAGAAAATATTGAAGAAAAAAGAAAAGGGGCTTATCTTGTCGAGCAGCAGAGATCCAAAATAATGGGTAAACTCAAAGGTGCATCACAGGATAAGAATGTGGAAATATTATAAAGGAAGTTTTATCCTACAATGTGTTCCTCTTGCTCAATGACAGTCGTGAGATAAGAATTGTAAGCAGGAAATAGGAGAAAGCCTTATCTTGCGCGCTTCTAAGAGGATAAGAGAAGTGTCGCGGGATAAGAAAAGGTCAATTCAAAAGCTTATCCCGCAAACAATAAAAACACAAAGAAAAATGGCTTGTGGGCGAAAGGAAAAAGGAAGGGCTAGGAGCAACGCGGGATAAGGTTTCTAAGGTAAGAACATAAAATATTTTCTTGCAAGGATAGAAGAAAGGATGAATGACATCATGGGATAAATAAAACAAGGGAAATCTGCAGTAGAAGCTTATCCCACAATGAAAGATAAGATGGCTAAGGAAGGTCTAGAGAGTATGAATTCCTAAGGTAACAAAAGAGACTTTAAGAGGGTGCCACGTCATTATTCAGTGAAGGTCAACGAGAAATCCTAGCCTTCCATTGCTAGATCAATGGATGAAATTCAAAATTGGCACCAACAACTACCTTTGTTCAACATGAATGAATTAATGGTGTTGTAATACAATGAGAATTCAATGGTATTATTTCATACCTTGCATCTAGAAGGAATTAAAAGAGTTTTAAGAGTGAGAAGAAAAGAGAATTCTAGCATTCCAAGTGGCTTCAAGTAGTTTCAGTCAAGAAGAAAATGAGTAAGTGACTATTTCCTTCTTGTGCGCAATATCAGACTATTGCAATGATATTTTGAGTAGTTTGTGTTTGTTCCCTAAAGGTCGGTAGGTTTTATTCTCACATTTTCTTTCCAAGTCTTTTCTTAGTCTTGGTTGTTAATATGGCTTCTCCTGTTGAGAAATTTGCTACCCCTGCTGCTAAGAAAGCCTGTGCAATTGAGGCAAGCTCATCAATTCCTATCACTGAGGCTATGCCTGTAGATATGGTTTCCCCCATGCAAGAAATTATGAGTTCCCTTCATGTACAAAAAATCCCTAAAACTGTCCCACAAGTATCCGAGGAGGTCGAAGATAGCTCCCTTCCGAAGGAAAAGGTTGTGAAGAGAAAGAGAAAAACAATCTGAAAGACCATCACTATTGTTTCTGACGGTGAGTCTTTAAATGAGCCCTCTCCCACTCCTAAACTATGAAAACCCACTCCAAAGAGGAGTAAGAGTACCAAAGAAGCCTCTATTAAAACCCCATCCCCTGCTACAATTAACCCACCTGCTAAGGAAGCCCCAATTCCTTAGGAACAAACCCCACTAGAAGAAGACCCTTAGGAGCCAACCAAAGAGGCTGCTCAAATCAAAGAAAAGGCCATCAAACCTGCAAAGCGCTCCAAGAAGCAATCCAAAGGAGAATCATCAGCTCAAGAAGGGAAACCATCCACACAGCACCCCACTCTTGTTTCTCTTGCCATGACTACTGAAGAACTGCAATATGAGGTTGAGAAAATTTTTGAAGAAAGTGCATGAAGGGCAACCAGACAGACCAAAAGCCTACACCAAGACCTACTAGAATTATTTGAGGGATCCACAATGCAAGATCACTTTGGAACTATTTTCATTGACAAAGAGGCTGGGTGTAAGGATGCTATCATCAAGGAAAAGGGTTGGGACATTTTCCATTTATTCTATGGTAACGGAGACAAGACCATCCCAATATGCAACCCCTAGATACTGAATCTGGGTAGATTAGTTGTGCCCAATTTTTTTGTGGAGTCTATGCTCATAAGGGACCTGTAAAATGTATATGATGCTCCAAGCCTGACTATTAGGATTGTAGAAGGCTATTTCCTACTGGACATCTCTCCCAAGGCCATCATTGAATGTTTTGAGTTAGGTAAATTTGCCCTCACAAGCATAAATAGGGACAATTTGAAGAGGGATTATGAGAATAAGAGAGATAGATATATGAAGGACCTTGTTCCTCATTTCATGAGGAAACTCTACAAGGATTCATGTAATTATATCCTGCCATCTTAATGGGATCCTTCCATGCTTTATTGATTTGAGCACTACTTTGTCAAAACTTATTATGCATTAGGGCAGGTCCTCGGGGTTGATTGTGGGATCGCCAAATTGCCCATTGGTTTTATGATGATGGTCATTAATATTCAGCACCCCTCAATAAATGAATTATATGACTTTGCAAATGGTATTCATGATAGGATTCATGAGGGACTGATGAAGGCTAATAATAAAGATGAAAAATTGGAATTAATGCATTATTCTTTGGTATGTCATTTGATTCTTTATCAAAACAAAGCCTACTGGGGCCCAGAATTGAAAATAAGGATCAATGATCCCTACATAGGTCTCCCATGGTCGGTGCAAAGATGGACTTAGGTGTGGGACAACGGGTCCAAATTTGGTGATTACTATGTTTTCTTTGATCACTTTGTGATGAAAATTTTGACAAGGCTAGGGGTAGTATTGCCAAGTCTGCCCAAGGAAATCATCAAAACATTGAGGATAAGGAGTTGGAGGGCCACTGGGCTAATTTATCCCGAGGGTGCATTCACCCACAATTTTGGGAATTTCTTCTTTTACGACAATTGTGCAATTATCAAAGTTTATGGGTGTGAGCAGGCACCCCATGTATTGCCACTTTTTATATCTCCAAGGTTAGCATTCCTTGAATTCATCTACCAAATGATGTGGATGGAGAAGGAGAAAATGAGAACTGATAAAAAGGGAAAGATTTTCCCTAGGGTAACAATTTTTTATGAATTCACTGTGGGTTGTGAATCCTTAGAGAAGGTGCAAAACTTTTTGGTGAAGAATTACAGATTGAGAGTTGCCTAGGCCAAGCATTTTGACCCCGAGGGATGTATAAATGTTATTAGAGTAAACAAACTGAAGGAGAAGGGGTATTTTCATTCTTTTGTAAAAAAAAGGACTTAATTAGAAATGCTCATCTGTGTGAGGTGGACCAGAGGAGGAAGAAGTGGGACCTCATGATTAAATTTGAAAGAGAAAGGAAGAAAGAAGACCCCAATTTTGTAGGTTCCTTTCGGTATTTCCCGGATGATTTTTTCCAAAATGCCTTTCATAATAAGAAAGGTAGATGATATAATTAAGGATGAGTTACAAATAAGAGAGGATAGGGATAAAGGAATTGAATTCAAAGAAAAGTCAATTGATCCAACTCCTAAAGCTAACCAAATGAAGGGGCGGGTAGATATAATTGAGGAGGCACTTGCGGAGTCCTCTAAAGGGGGGATACAAAAGGATAAGGGGATGGAGTGCTGGTAGGTCAGGAAGATTGAAAAAGGAAAAGCCAAGATATCTCACTTTATGGATATCTAAGAGGATTTTTATACTTCAGTGCCACCACCTTCTCCTCTGAAGGAGACATTCCAGGATGATGCAAATGCTGAAATTTTCAATGATCTGGAGAGGGATATCATCCCAAGCACAATCCCTATAGAAGAAGTGGATGATGAAAGGATTGTTGCTTCAAATAATTTTATGGCGGATGACAATTTTATTAATTCCCCTAAGTTTAGATCATTTTGGCTAAGAGAAAAATTGAAGAATATGCTTGATGAAGAAATCAACAATTTTGATAAGAACAACTTTAATTGCACTCCTCAAGAGGGAAGAGAGATTGTGATGAACAATGGAATGCTCCTTGTCCTAGGGTGGAATTTTGGAAGGATATTCTTGTTGGATCAGATCATGCAGTAGAAGGATCCCAATTTTGCAAGAGAGTTTGGAGAACATGGCTCTGGGGTTAGCATAAGGTCAAAGGCTTTTGTTGTATGATCAAAGACTCCTAGCACTCAAAAACCCATATTTTTGTAGGGGTACAACACAAAATACAGGATGCTATTGTAAGGACCATTGAAGATGCTTCTGCTTCGGAGGTTTTGGCAATATCCAAACATGCAGTCCATTTTGCTCAACTTGCAGTGGAGGATTTGGAGCAGAAGCATGTAAAGTTAAAGGATATGCATGTTGCTTTGAATACAAAATATAATAAGTTATTCATTGAGAACATTGCATGAAAGGAACAAATAAATAATATATCAACTGATTCTTCTAGGGTAATTGCACAAAGATGGTGAACAAAAAGGGGGGTATAAGTCACGCACTCAAAAAGAGGAGTTGAGAAAAGAATAAGAATTTTAGTACTCTGAATCTAGTTTCTAAACTACTAAAGTTATTTAAAATTGAATAAGATTAAGAGGGTCAAACCTCTCTCGCACAAAAAATTGTTCCTAATTAGATTTAGTATTTTGCAAAACCCTTTTTTAGGATGATAGGTAAGATTGAGATCTAGAATTTCTGTATTTTTTTGTAATTTTTCATTGAGTATTTTTATTATGATTTTTTGAAGTGACCACATCCTAAAAATTTGATACCTGTTCGTGCGTTGGGCATAGTTACTTGCATCAAAATAATCAAAAATGAAAACTTCTTTTTTATAAAATTATATAGAATCTAGTGTAGAAAAATAATATGTAATTTATTTTGAATTTGGTCAAGTATATAAAAAGTTATTAAAAAAATGGTAGACTTATGTCTGTGAGGACTGTCAAGGCACTGGTAAAGAAAATTAAAGTTTACTATGCTAATGTTGTCTAAAAATAGAAAAATTTATATGGTTAGAAAGATGAGAAGACATGTGAGATTATGGTGGTAATTTTAGAGATACCCACTTGATCATTTATAAACCTGATGATGATGAAGTCGAGAAATCATGTTGGAAGATGAAAAAATGTGTAAAGGGACAAAAATGGAGGGAAAATGGGCTTGCAAGCCTTAGGGTCGTTTCCAATCCTTTTACCAAGCCAAAACCCATAGGGGTTCTGATGTGCAAGATAACCCGCCCAGGTTTTGAAAAAAAAAAGTACCATTCATAGTTCTACATAACCCATACGGGTTATGTTGAACTAAAACCATCATTTTGAGTTTCACAAAACCCATACGGGTTATGAAAAACCATAATTTTGAGTTTCACAAAACCAGTACGGGTTATGAAAAACATAATTTTGAGTTTCAAAAAACCCATAGGGGTTATGAAAAACCATTATTTTTATTTTCACAAAACCAGTACGGGTTATGAAAAACATCATTTTGAGTTTCACAAAACCCGTACGGGTTATGAAGACATCAAAATGTATGCTTGTAA
Organism: Cryptomeria japonica; assembly: GCF_030272615.1. Taxonomy (NCBI): domain Eukaryota; kingdom Viridiplantae; phylum Streptophyta; class Pinopsida; order Cupressales; family Cupressaceae; genus Cryptomeria; species Cryptomeria japonica. Next base: position 609,704,116 of record NC_081408.1, on the reverse strand, counting down.
ACTTAGCATATAGTACACATATGTATAGACATACATATATAATATATGTTTATGTATGTATATATGCATATCTATAGTTATATATACATATATTTTTATAGATATATGTATATATGTTTGTATACATGCATGTCTCTCTTATTTTCCTCTCTATCATTTTCTTTCCCCCATCACCGTCTCTGTCTATTTCGAGCCCTGATTATCCTCCTTGAGATCTATCTCATCTCTCTCCCCCTCACACTTCTCTCTCTATTGAGTCTCTCACCCTCTTGTCCTTATCATTCTCTCTCTACCTCATGTCTCTCTCTCTCTCTCTCTCTCTCTCTCTCTCTCTCTCTCTCTCTCTCTCTCTCTCTCTCTCTCTCCTTATCCTATCTTATTATCACCCTCTCCCCCTCCTCTCTCTTTCTCTCCCCCTACCTCTCCCTCTCCCCCCCCCTCTCATTAACTTATATAATTATATCTCATCCTCCCCCTCTCTTGACCTCTCTCCCCTTCTCCCTTCCTCCACACCCCATCCCTCTCTCTCTTCTCTCTCTCTTCTCTCTCTCTTCTCTCTCTCTCTCTCATATTATCACCCTATCTCCCTTCCCCTCTCCTTATCCTATTCTCTCTCTCTCTCTCTCTCTCTCTCATATTATCACCCTATCTCCCTCCCCCTCTCCTTATCCTATTCTCTCTCTCTCTCTCTCTCTCTCTCTCTCTCTCTCTCTCTCTCTCTCCACTTCTTCTTTGGTTCCTAGTTCTACATAACTCGTATGGGTCTAAGGCCAGAACTTCTAGTTTTGCATAACTAGTACAGGTTATGAGAAATTTGTCCTCAAAACCCATATGGGTTTTGAGGAACTTATTTTTTTATTATTAAATATAATGTTCCTCAAAACTCGTATGGGTTTTGAGGAACTTTTTTTTAAATTATTATTTTTGCACGATTTTGAATTTCATAGAACACACATGGGTTATGAGAATTTTTTTTTTTTTTTTGCATGTGGCCCCTTTTTTGTTCATCGTCTTGGCTCACTTACCCTCTGGAGGGATGAGACCCAAGGAGCTTGAGAAAATGAATAAATAAATGCAAGGGTCAAAGATGAAGCTACAAGCAATTATTTTGAAATCAAGAAAAAATCAATTTTAAGGATTTCAAATAAAGTCATTGATAAATTGGATGAAGTTAACACTTCATATTCTTTGACATCTAAGCTCTTGAGTTAGCTTGATGAATTTATTTCATTCTTCCAACCAAACAGAGCTACATGGTTGCCAAAGGGTCAAAACCTGAAGGAGGTCATATTGGCAGTGAAAAATGTGGCCCAACCACCTCAAATTGTAGGGTTAACCTTGAAGAAATATAATTTATTGATTAAAGATTTTCCAAACATAGAGGAGGAGAGAAAAGCATTAATGGGAATGATTGATTCTTTCCAAGGGCTCAAAAAATGACATGTCCCTACAATTTTGATAGATGATGGGTAGATTAAGGACCTAGAAGAATGGAAGTAGGGCTTCCAAGAGGCAATAAATGCAGATCTGACATCTTTGGAGGATGATCCAAACCAAGGTGATACATCATTCAATATTTATGATAAAATTATGTAATTGAACAAAAGTATCATAGATTTGCCTTGGGAGCTGCAATTGTGCCTGCCCACAAAACATAGGAGGCTATGAACAAGTTGCATAGCTTGAAGGGTTTTTCTTGGACAAATGATGAGATTGAAGCATTGCATAAAAGATACTTCTCCTTGGAAGAAGAGTATCCTGAAGAGGAGGACTAGTGATGACCATTCCATTTTTGCTACTTCTAAAAGTTTTGTGTAGGATGTCTATTTTGGGAGAATGATTAAAGCACTCAGCCAGCAAGGACCAGTCTCCAAGGTACCTACCACCTCATGCCAGATTGCACTTTTGATCTTGACGGGAGAAGATGTGAAGTACAAATGTGAGAACACCTTTTGCAGATCCATATCCCAAGCTCTTGGGATGGTGCCTTTTCAGCCGCCATCATTCAATGTAGGTTGCACGCAGAAGTCAAGGACCTAAGCTTTAGGTCAATTTTGTAATGTAATTAAATTTTGACATGTGTCTTCTTTAGCCTGATGATTTTTTTTCTCCCTTGTATTATAAATGGGAATTCAGGGCCAAGAAGAAGGGATTCCAAACCTTTTGATATGTATGCATAAGAGAAAACTTTAATATAACAATAGATAGTCTTTTGGTAGTTTTTTGGTGACTCGTTGTAGCATTTTCATGAATGTATCAGTTTTATCCTGAAAATCAATAAAGAGAACATTCATTTTCTTGCTCATACCTTTTGTAATGTGTTGTATGAATTGTTATGTTAATGACATATACAATTTGTCTTCTCTAATGGGGAATGTGTATTCTTTGATGGGTTTCATTTCAAGCTAAATGAATTAAATTCTTTCTTGAATACTGTAATATATTCTGAGAGAGCATGGGGAGTTTATGAATGTATTCTCAATCAAACCTCTTTAAGCAATCCTTAAGTGTTTAGTGGTGAACTTTAATGCTAATAATGCTACTCTGTTTGTTACTAGGACTGTGATTTGACTCTATTTTCCCTTAGAACAGGCACTGGTCATACTTTCTTGAGGTTTGCGGGTCACCTTTATATTCCTATTTCACCTTTTATGTTCAGATTTTAGTCTTTCTGTATTAGGAATAGAAGTAGATTAGAGCCATTTTTCAATGCAAGCAAAAGTGATAAAAACTAAGGTTCAAAACAGAATTTGTAGTATGTTATACTTTTCCTTGGTATATTTTCGTTGAAAGCATCTTCTGTAAAGTGTATTGTTAGTTAGCATGAAGATAATATATGGAAAATAGTGCAATAGGTAAACCCGCCTAGGTCTTGCACAGCCTGAAGAGTAGAAGATTGTAGCTTCCATGTTGAATCTTGTTCATTGGCCAAGTCCAATCCTAAGCCTGTTCATGAGTTAGTGGCTATTTCTATGGGATTTAGGATCTGTTGATTTGGGAACCAGCAGGAGGATGTAATGTCCCAGCTTTTGAGTCATGAAGACAAGGGCTAAGCATTGTTTTTCCATAGCATAATATCGAGTTTCATACTCTATCAAAGTATGGCTGATGTAATAGACTTCTCTTTCCCAACCTTCATCATCACACTGGGCTAACAATGTTGCTAAAGCATGAGATGAGGTAGAAATATACAAGAAAAAAGGTCTATCAGACATAGTTGGCATTAGAATAGGAGGATTAGCTAGGTAATTCTTGATGGAATGAAATTCCTTTTGACATTCTTCATTCCATTTGAAATGGGTATCTTTCTTTAGCAATCGCATAAAAGAGAAGGTACAATCAGCCAATTGCGCCACAAATCAATGAATGGCCTGGATCTTCCCTTGCAAGCTACGAATATGGAGATATTTTTAGGTGGACGCATATGTAACAAAAGCCTGACCAACTGCAGTTATTTGACATAATTGCATAGCCTTAGGATCATCCTTAATGATGATAACCTGATTATTAGCCACAAACTTCACAGATCCATGAAGTGTAGATAAAACAGCTCCGAAAAAGTTTGTAGCCATGGTTTGCCTAAAAGAAGATTGTATCGATAAAGGGCCTAGCATAATATGCACAAGGGTTGGAATAGTGACTAGTCCAACCTTCAAGGATAGTATGACAGTCCCCACAATGATCCTACCACTGTTATCGAAACCTCAAATGAACAAGAAGGAGGTTGCCAAAGAATTTGGGTCCACCTTGATCTTTGGTAACAATTCTAAACCACAAACGTTTGGTGTGAAACCTATATCAACAAGCGTTTATCTAATACCAATGCCATTCACATGAACAATGATCATCAATGGATCTGCTAAATTCCTCACTTCAGGATGTGGGAGTTCATGTGGATAGAAGGTAATATTCACTGAATCCAAACAAATATGATCTGTCAGAACATTCACATCAGCCAGTCTCGCAAAGGAAGGTAGCCAAATCTTTTGTAAAGCTTCTTGTAGCATACCTTGATACATCAGGGTGGTTTGAAGGAAATCCCAAAGTGAGATATTAGCTGAGTAACCTTAATTTGCTTGATAAGATCATAATCACTTGGTTGCTTATCCACTGGTAGAGGTGCCTTAGGAAGAACAGGTTGGGAAGGAGGTAAATAAGTTTGAGGTGGTTCAGAAACTTGTTTGTTTTTCTGAGTGTTATATGTGTGAGAAATAGTATTATAATATGATTGTTTGGATTGCATAAATCAATTATATAAATTAGAAAGTCCTCCTTTGAAAGGTTTTTCATGAATGTCCTTGACTTTCTTAGGAGAAGGATTTTTCTTTGTCACATTGATGTATCATCTCTTAGGCCTTTGTGGGGCCGCGGAGACAACAGTAACATTCACACACTCTTCATTATTGCATGATGTTTTCATGGAGGATGACTCACCCTTTACACATATTTTAGGAGGAGGTGCTTCAAGGAAGTCATGACTTCATCCAACATATCAAAATCATCCTTCAAGAATTCCTTATCAAAGGCATCAAACTCTAAAAGGAAAAGATCTGACATTAGGCATTCACATCAGGTTCACCAAAATGTAGAGGAGGATATTTGTCCCCTCCAAGATGATGAATCTTAGAGGATGAATCAATTCGTCGCTACCTCTTTGAACTGGCACTAAGATGAGCCAGGGGATAACAAGCATCTAAACCAGCTATGATATAAAAGATAAACAACATAGTTATAATGCAGAAACAATAAGTATACAGAAACTAAATTTACAGAATGATGCAATATCAAAAGCATATTATACCTTCGAACTGAGGAGCTCTCGGGTTTTGGACTCTAGTGTGGCATGCATATAGTAATGAGATGTTCTATCATCTGTATGACCCACAAATAGAGAAAGTCCCAGAAATAGATTTGCGAAAAATGTTGGGGATGTATAGGGGCCTACCTTAGTCAAACCCTCGCTTAGGTGTTTCCACTGCCACAGACGGCCAAATAGATAAGTTGGAAAGAGATAAAGGAACTTGGAAACTTGATAAATTTGAAATAGATGCTAATAGAAACTATGATTTTATTAATGAAAGCAAACCCCTATTGCATGAAATAAATATTGGAAATATTGAAAATATCAAAAATAAAAAATGTACCTAGATAATAGATACAATCAATAATGCAAAGGACTCATTACATGTAATGAAAACATGAGCATGATGAAGCCCGCAATATTGTTTGTTGGTAGAGTGTGTATCCACAAGCATAAAGAGAACAAGGTGATATCAAGAGCATAATAAGAGCCAAGAGCTAAGAACCCAAAGTGGGAACCCTTCAAAATGAGCTAGGAAGGGTTCTTAAACTCGAAACAGACATGGAAAGCCATTATGGTGAAATGCAAGCCAAAGGACACGCATTGGCCAATGTCCGACTCTCTGCCAAGTTTGATATTCCGCCATCTTTTTGAGACATTAGCACGACACGAGGACGTCCCTGCATCGCGTTGTCATCCATCCAAAAATACGGCCAAAGGGGTTTTCTAGGCATTTAGAGGTGCTTTTTCATTCGATCCCATGATGCCAAATAATGTAGTTTCAATCATGAGTTTGTCATAAATGAACCAGGCGCCATGCGTAAGTGTCATAAATGCACTGGGCACAATTGAGGACACTATAGACTATATCAACCAATTGATTTCTTTGTAACACTCATACATATTAGATTCTTACATATTAAAAAAGAAGTTTCCCTTGTTCAAGATCAACTCTCCCAAAAGAGTATGGGTGTGTGAATGACAAGACATACTGGTAGAATACAAAACTCAAAATTTATCAATTGGGAAAAGAAATGTCAAACAATGAGAAATTGGCAAGAGAGTGAATAAGATAATTTTGAAATGGATCATAGAATTATTATTTGTTATCATATTTAAGAAAATTAAAAGATGAAGAAAATTTCCGAAAGATTAAAGAAGTTTCTTATTTTTTATTTCTAATTTTTTAAATATTAAATTTATGGAAAAGTATAGGATATTAAATATTATGGAATATTTTAGTTGTGAGTTTTTCAAAAGATATATTTTTAATTAAAAAGTATTACAAAAAATATTTTAATTAAAAAATAGTAGTGATCATTGTTTTATATTTATTTATTCAAATATATTGATTGAAAAATTACAAAATAACAAAAAATAAAGAGCAATAAATTTTAAAAAGTTCTCAATCTTTTAAATAGATAAGAAATTTCTTTAAAATGATTGAAAATAGAAGTCAAAAGCATTATGCAATTTTTAACATATAGTACACGTTTAAAAGACAAATAGATAATTTAATATGAACATTTTTTTAAATAGCATTGGAGCCATTTACTTATTTATATTCTTTACATTTTGTTGTGAGCAAAATTTCATCTTTTCATCATTATTCCACTTAAAAAATATTATTTTATTATATTGTAATTTATATTAAATTAATTTTTATTAAGATAAACAGGTTTTATAGAGACCCAAAACCATCTGAAAAATAAACATTGTTAACCAGAGTCTAACCAGCTGCTAAACATCAACAAAAATAGGGGAGGCACCCCAGAAATTAAAAAATACCAGCTAAAAACAACTAAGTAAGAGCTTTCATAAGATCAAAATTCTTCTAGATTGTTCTATTATTGATCTCCTGGAGTTCTTCCATGATGAACCTCGAACTCCCTCTTTCCTATTTTTTGCTCCTAGTCCTGGTAGAGGGCCCCGTAGATGCCTGCACATCCTGGTCTTTCATATCCCAGTTAATGTTTGAGGATAGGTTGGATCTAGTCATATGAGCTTTCTGCAAGGCAATTTCCTCATTCACTCTTTTGAGGCCTTCAACACTGTTATAAATTACCTCCTTACTAATTGCCACCAGGCCTTTGAGTTTACCCTTTAAATCCTAGATTTCGTTCTTCAACATATCAATCCTAGCCTCATGCTCTATCTTCATGACCTTAATATCTTCCACAATTTTTTGGGACAACTTTAGGAGTTTGACAATTTTATCACATGTTGGATTCTCAGTGAAAGAGTCAACAACATCCTTGATCCCCTATTTCAGTAAATTAATTTCACCAAAAACCCATCAGAAACATTTCTCTTGATTAGAAAACGAATTACCCATGAGCTTGTCAACATCCATTTTGTCAAATTTTATTTCATTGGGGTCAACATTAAGGAGAATATCAAGTTTAATTTCCTGTTCCCCTTTTCCTTGAATCTCCACCTTTTTTCCAACCTTCTTCTTTTTAAGATTTTGCGGGCACAAATTTTGGGGATGAGAAACAAGGGATTTCAACTTTTTCACAGCCCATCTAGGTGGACGTTTCCTGCTACTATTTGTGCCAGGTGTGGGTTTTTGTAGAGGACCCTCATCCTCTCATGGCTTATATTCTGAATCATCTGAAACATGGATGTCATTCCAGTCCATATAAATTATGCCCTCCGCCTCACCAAACTCCATGTCTGAAACATCATGCACCTCCTATCTAGCTAGAGATTTAGGATTTCTCAAAACGGGAGAGAGTTTAACCTCGTGATCCTTAGAATACTCCATAATCAGGAGGATTAACCCCTCATGTACAACCGATTTTTCCTCATTCTCCAAATGCTTATGAATGGAATGCTCGAGAGATGACGACAAATAGAACGGAATTGAAATTCTTTTATCATGACTAAAATGATTCAAAATAGTGAAATTATAGGAAAATATACTAGAAAATCGACCATTGAGGGTTATGTACCTCATAATAAACTCTGCCATGTCCACCCAGAGCTTCAAAAGATCCTTTCGATTGTATCCTCCATCCAGGTTCTTCTTGACTCTGCTTCTTTCACTTTTTTTGTCGTAGAAGGTTGAGAGAGATTCTTCCAAATTTTTCCTTTCCCTATAGAAATTTTTACCCTCCATGCTAAGCCTAGTAATATCAGCAATGAAGGTTTCATCAACCCTAAAATCTGCCTCATACACATTTAGAACCCCATTATTCCAGTTTCTAAAAAATAAATTCATAAGCTTGTGATCTTGGCCATGGACTTTTCTAAAAAATGGTTCCATACCCCCATTAATGACTTCCCTCCAGACCTCTTCATTATTCTCCCTTAGCTCACATGAATATGGCTCCATTCTATTCTTGTCTCCCCCCATAAAATTGATGCCTCTGTAAATTTTTCTAGTGACACTAAAACCAGTCTTCAGAGAGACAATAACAAACTAGACCCATGGGAAAAATATGGAAGGTCATAGCCACATCTTTCTATGAATAGCTTTACACATGTGAAAAGTTGTCATAATTAATGCTCTATTGGAGAGATATTTTTGGCATCCTCCCTCTCCAATTCACACAAATTAAATGGAAAGGATTCCCCTTCCCACCACCACTTTTCATCATCTCTAGCAATGTCAAGATTTGCCACGTGGTCTATAGATCTATTACCCTCCCTCAAAGCATGCAAAATTTGAATTGCCTCAAATTTGGAAATCATATCGAAACACTCCTGCATTAAATGATTAATCGTTCAACTAGGTGTAGTATTTTTAATCAAACAATTGATTATATTTATCGAGTCACTTTCAAGCTAGACTTTCTTAAATCCTCCACGGATAGCCATTTGGTTGGTGTAAATAATTATTCATCTTGGATATTATTACACTTTACTGAAGTTTACTTAGGAAATTCATTTCATAGTAGTTTGGGTATGAGACACTTGGGTGTTTGTGCCACATTGGGATAGTGTGTGTAGGAGAATTTCCACCTTTTATGGTGTTGATCTTATCTTGTTGTTACCTCATGTGGTCTATTATATTGTTTCTCCTACTGACCCACACCTATTTCCTACCTACCCTTGTTTCTTATTGAGCCACATGTCATGTTTGTGTGCTCACATATGCATATAGCCTTGTCTATATAAGAAGGCTCATATTCATTGTATGTAATGAACGCTTGATGATCTAGTTGATTAGTATTTTCATCTTGATAGAATATAGTTTATTCTATCATCTATTTTGTTCTCTATTATTTTTTCTTTCCATTTCCTCTTGATCTTGGCAAAATCTCACATGGTATCAGAGCCATTAGAGTGTCATTGGTTTGCCAATTGAGAGAAATTTGATGCTATTTAGGGTTTGCATTTTGGAGCTTTCTATTGAAGGTTATTATTGAAGCTTGATGGGTCAAATTTGAGGTCACCATTGGATTGAGGAGGTCCAAGAAAGTCATTTTTGCCTTTTGTTTCATCCAAATCGGACTTCGGAGACCAAATCTAGAGGCATTTGAAGTTTGAAGCCGCAGCGGAAATTTTCCAGAAATTATAATTTTGTAGGCAATTTTCAAATAGTGATATCTCACTCATCCAGACTCCTTTTTTTGAGCAATGTTTTTTGTTTTGGGGTAGAATTTTGTGATTTGTACAATGGTGCAGGATTTTTCTGATTTTTAGATACAGGTTTTTCAAAAGTCATGAAATCCCAATTTTTACAACTTTGGACGATTCATTTGGGTTCATATGGACTCCTTTTCAGGTGTCATTTTTTTTAAAGTGCATAATTTTTCATCTACTTTCATAATCTGCTATCAGTTTTCAGCAATTTGGGGTAGAAATTGTACTTTCATCATATGGTCTTATTTGGCCAATTTGGCATTTGTATTGCATAGATCTATCTTTCTGATCTTTTGCTTTGTAGTTCTCAACCTATTGGGACAGTTGTAAAACAAAATTAGAAGTCCACCTTGCCATTTTTTGCAAGTGGCCTATTGTACACGCACTACATATAAAGTGCCAAAATCATCATTTTTTTTGGGGGGGGGGAGGGGGTGTACTTTGATGAGTGAATTTGGGGGGTGTCTCTTGTGATTTTATGCTCTTGTGTTCCTTCCTTTTTGCTGCTATGGGTTCTTCTAAATTTCCTCTATTAACTCCTCATAATTATGCTACTTAGAAAATTGATGCATGGAGTAAACTTATGGAAAAAGGACTAACTCATTATATTGATGGAACTATTGTTGCTCCCATTGATCCTAAGGTTGATCCAGTTGGTCACTTGGATTAGCTCACTAAAAATATCATGGCAATTGGTACCTTAAGAAAGTATGTATCAAAGGATCTCATTTTTCATATTGAGAAGTGTACTCTAGTCAAGGATGCTTGGCAAAAGTTTCAAGACTTGTATGGTCAATTTGATGAGATTAGGGGGTATCAAATTGATAGTGATCTCACCATGTTAGATCCCAAGAACTTTGATACTATACAAGATTATGTCACTAAGGCAAATGAGTTGAGGGCACAACTCAAGGATTGTGGCATTGATAATAAGGATACTCAATTGATCTTCAACTTGATGGGCAAGCTTCCACAAAAATATGCAGCATTTGTTTCTAGTTTCCAAACCCATAGGATGAAAATGGGTTCAAGCTACACAATGCTTACATTTGATGCTTTCAATGAAATGTTGATGATGGAACAAACTAAGTTGATAAGAATGGGAATTCTTAAGGCTTCTAAGTCTCAAGAATTAGTGGAAAATCAAGGGAACAAAGGAAATCAAGGAAAGGACAACTCAAACAAGAAGAAATCGAAATCAAAGCCTAAGGACAAAGAATCATCCTCTCCACAACAAGGAGATTCATCCTCTTCCAAGAGGGATAACTCACCAAAGAGGGAGAGGCCTACTTGTGCCTATTGTAAAAAATTAGGTCATGAGAAGCGTCATTTCCATTCTAAGAAGATTGATGAGCTCAAACATATCCTCAGAAAGCATAACATTGATTTGCCTAATGTCTACAAGAAGGATGATTCATCAACTTCCACTTCCTCACATTCAAAAGGAACAGGGCAAGCATTCATGGCTTCTACAAGTGGGAAGACTCACTCTTTTGGGACAAGAAAAGGAAAATCTCTTTGTGCTACAATAAGTCATGATTCAGAGAGATGGCTTCTAGATTCAGGGGCTTCTCATCATATGGCATCTTTGTAGTCTATGTTCTCTACATTTGAGCCTTGCACCATGGCGCAGATTTTGATGGGCAATCATACATACATGGATGTGATTGGGAAAGGATCTATTGACATTGGGGATAACTCCTTCAATGATGTGTTGTGTGTACTCCACTTGACAAACAATCTCCTTTCCATCTATCAAATCACACATGGCACAACTAAGAGAGTTGTGGAGTTCACACCTGAGTCAATTTTTATTAGAGACTTGGAGACTAGAGCTATCATTGTGATTGAGGTGGTTGATCATGCATCTTGGTTATACTCCTTTTCAAATTTTGTTGATGATGATGATTTCACATTTGATGATTCTACATATGATGATCATACTTCTTGTGATGGTTCAGATTTTGAGAGATATTTGGGCACTTGAACATGGGGATTCTCACATGTGACCCTATTCTTGAGCCTTGTATTTCATCTCCTCATATTGATATCACATCACCTATTTCACCTGATGATGCGGATGGTGCGATAGTTTTTTCTTCATGTGATTCAATGCAGTAGGATATTCATTGTCTTCCAGCTTTAGATTCATGGGATGATTACTTGACAGACATTGCAGGTTTGTTTGTGGAATCCTACATTGCAGATTTGGGAGACATCATTGATGACATTCATCTTCTCTTTGATGAAGATGATCCTTCTTTGATTGTTGTGAGGGCACACTCTGACCCTCTTGTTCATTCTCTACATGATCATTCTTTTGAGGTTGACATGATTGTGGATACTTATGTACAGCAGTTGGTGGAGGTCTCTTTATCTTTTAAGGAGACATGTGAGTCTTTGGGACATGTTCTACATCCATCTCCACTAGAACTTGGAGTGACGTTTTCAGCAATGTGGCACAATTTACCACCTTTGGAGGGGGTATCTTTTAGCATCAACATGGGGACACTTGAGCAGTTTTCAGAGATTCCATTCATCATGAGTTTTTTTGATACATCTTCCCTTCATGATTGGGGAGACTTCATGGATAGACCTTTGGTTTTGTTTCTTCCTAAGGGGAGCAATGTTGTTCGACGTTCATGGAACAGTTTCTTCATACATCAAGCTTCTATCATTGGTGCAAATTCCACATTGAGGGAGGGCTTCCTAGTCTCGCTTCTTATTCTTCTTCTTCTTCTTCGTCTTCCTCTTCTCTCATATGGGGGGGACTTTTTCCTCACATGGGGTTTTTTACTTCACATACTTCTATGAGAGTTCTTTGTATCTAGTTTTCATCTCTCTTTTGCGGAGGGTTTTTTCCCATTGGGTTTTTCTCTCTTTCCCCTCTTTGTGAGAGATTTCATTGCATTGGTTTGAATGCATTTGCATTTGTACATGGGTACCTAACATGGCTTAGTAGCCAGGACCCATCTTGCATTGCTTAGTTGCATTGTATACTTAAGTGAATTCCCCTAAGTTGCACTTAAGGGGGGGTGATGGTGTAAATAATTATTCATCTTGGATATTATTACACTTTACTGAAGTTTACTTAGGAAATGCATTTCATAGTAGTTTGGGTATGAGACACTTGGGTGTTTGTGCCACATTGGGATAGTGTGTGTAGGAGAATTTCCACCTTTTATGGTGTTGATCTTATCTTGTTGTTACATTCCACCTCATGTAGACTATTATATTGTTTCTCCTACCTACCCACACCTATTTCCTACCTACCCTTGTTTCTTATTGAGCCACATGTCATGTTTGTGTGCTCACATATGCATATAGCCTTGTCTATATAAGAAGGCTCATATTCATTATATGCAACGAACGCTTGATGATCCAGTTGATTAGTATTTTCATCTTGATAGAATATAGTTTATTTCTATCATCTATTTTGTTCTCTATTATTTGTTCTTTCCATTGCCTCTTGATCTTGGAAAAATATCAGACATTTTTATCCCAATGTAGGTTGCATTTACCCTAGCATAATGGTTTGTCTAAGTACCCAATGGTAGTGCCACTGCTGAGACAAGCCTACCATTGTAATCATGAGTAACTCCCCCACAACTTACTAGCCTAGGATTTCCTTTGGCCACTCCATCAACATTAATTTTAATCCATCCTCTAGGAAGAGAAATACAAGGAATGTTGGGTCTAATGTGCTTTGTTTTAAGAGTAAGTCTTGGAATATCCCAATCAATGTGTTATCTGATGATAATATCCTAGTCCAAATTGGAGGTGTGAATGGCAGGATCAAGCTTATGGGAAGGGCAAGAAGTAATGAAATTCTCCTTAATAGAGGTTTGAATACATCGAGCAACCACTATAGTCAGTAAATCTTTATCTCTAAAAATGAGGTTATTCCTTTCCTTCCAAATGCCTCAGGAAACATGAGGAAGCATAAAATTCCAAAGAACTATAAGTGATTGGTTATCCAAGGGACAGGACCATTGAGACCAACAATCCAACAAGTTAAAGGGGAAACACCAACTAACACGCCAGAGATCAAAGAAGTGAGCCCAAATCTCCTGGAGAAAAGAGCAATGCAGTAATAAGTGATCAACATCTTCAGTTGCATCTTTATGTAAAGAAAGCATCGGTTAGGCAAAGGAATCCCTCTTATACATAGATTATCAATGGAGAGAAATATGCTCTACTTAAAAATCCAAAATAAAATGTTAAATTTATGGATTAATAATTTGTTCTAGAGACAATACTAAAACAGGGTTGACGCAAAGGATCTAGAAAGCAAAGAAAAGGCCTGGGAGATAAAGAAACCTCCAAAGGACAAGCCCACCCAAACAAAGGAATCCTCAATAGGAAAAGAAGGAATGTGAACATTCAAGAGCCATTTTTGTAGAGGGAGGAGCAACGGATCCAAACTAGAGAGATTGATCCATCTACCATTTTGAATATAATCAACAACCCACTGCCCAATCTGATCTTTACACTTCTTCATCACAAGAGCCACCCAACTACAATATTTTAAAGGATAGTATCCAACCCACCAATCTTCCCAAAATCAAATATTATGACCATTACCGAGGTAGCACATCAACCCTTTATAGATTAGGGATCTAGTATTGAGAATGTTCGACCAAAGGCTAGAAGCATTCTGGGGCAGGCAAAGACCTTCAAGAATATCTTGAGGGTAACGGGTAGGGCGGAGGTACTTATTTTGAATGATAGAATTTCATTCATTAGACCCCTTAAGCGCTCTCTACAAATGTTTCTCCAGTAGATCCATATTGAAATCGTGAATATTTCTGATGGCAAGACCACCAAGCTTCTTCAGAAGGCAAACCTGATCCCCGACAACAAGATGAAGGTTATTTTTAGATTTGGCCAGTAGAGCCATATTGAAATCATGAATATGTCTGATGAAAATACCACCAAGCTTCTTTGGAAGGTGGACCTGATCCCAGGCAACAAGATGAAGGTGATATTTAGATTCCATACTTGTCCACATAAAATTCTTCTCGATTTCTCCATTCAATCAGAAAATTTGGAAGGAATTTTAAAGAGGCTCATGGCATAAACTGGGAGATTTTGTAAGGAGGCTTTAATCAATTAGAGATTACCAACTTGACTCAGCAAGGAGCCCTTCCATCCCACAATTTTTTTCTAGAAATGATCAATCAAATTAGACCATAAAACATCTGGAGCATGATCCAAGAAGAGATGGAGCCCAAAATAAGTATCTGAGAAGGAGGCCATCTTACAACCTAATATCTCAACAATCTTAATCTATCTATGATTAGGGGTATTCAAAAAGAAGATAGAACTTTTGGGGAGACTAATACTCTGACCAAAACCTTTTGCATAGAGAGAAAAAAGTCCCTTCAAAGAATTAGCCTCTGAGACTAAGCTTTCCCCCGTCAACAAAGTATCATCCACAAACTGTTGGTGAGAACAAATTTGAGATTCAGAAGAAGCTCAAAGATCTTTAAGTCTACTAGTTTGGACTTACCTATGAATGATCTTGCTAAGAGCTTCTCCCATAATGATGAACAAAAATAGTGAGATGGGATCCCCCTCCCTTAGACCTCTAGAGGCTGAAAAGAACCCAAAAAGAGATTCATTAATTAGCACTGAGAATTTAGGAGTAAAAATGCATTGATTAATCAGTTGAATAAAATGGTCACCAAAACCAAAAGAACGAAGCATCTTGATCATAAAAATCCAGTCCACCCTGTCATAGGCCTTTAGCAGATCAAATTCAAAAAAAAAACTAGGTTTTTTATTCACCGAAAGGGAATGGATATTTTTATGAACTGAAACAATGGAATCCAAAATTTTCTGCCCCAAAACAAAACCATTATGTTGCTTTGAGATCAAGAGGGGGAGAAAAAAATTTAGTCTAAGAACAAAAATCTTATAAATAGAATTGCATAAACTGATAGGCCCGAATTCCTGAAAATAACAAGCATCGGGTTTCTTAGGAATCAACACAATGAAAGTAGCATTTATCTCTTTAAGAAGGGACCAAGGCCCAAAGAATTCTCGAGCAGCGTTAACAACATCTTCCCCCACAATAGACTAGAAAAGATGGAAGAAAAACATAGGAAACCCATCACGACCCAAAACTGTATTCCCCTCAAAGGAAAGAGTCACTTTCCTAACCTCATCGATAGAGGGGATTCTGGACAACTCATATTTCATATCTTGAGAGATACAAGCCTGGATTTCATTAATGATCTCTTTTTGAGCCATAAAATCAAGAGAAAAATCAACAAACAAGAGATCAGAAAAGTATTGAACAACTTCAAATCTCATCTCCTCCTACTGGTCAATCCAATGGTTATTAACAGAGATCCTCTTTATTCTATTTGTAGCCCTATGCTTAAGATTTGTCATATGGAAAAATTTAGTATTTTTATCACCATTTTCCAACTAAATGGCTTTGGATCTTTGTTTCCAAAACTTCTCCTCTTTAGAAATGATATCATGCAATTTGGAAAGGAGCTTCACTTCTTTCTCCATAATATTAGGGCAGTACCCTTGGGATTGAATTCAAAGTTGAATATCATCAAGCTCCCTTTTCAAAGAATCTTTTAGCTTGAATATGTTTCCAAATGAGGACTTATTCCATTTCTGGACATTAGCTTTAACATTAGACAATTTCTTGGCCACTTTATAAATAGCAATTCCATGGACCTCAATATCCCACCATTTTGCAATCTTATTAGCAAAATCAGGATTGTGGGTCCACATTTTTTCAAATCTAAAAGGAAAATCCTTTCCACTACAAAAGGAAGAGACACTAAACACAATTGGGAAGTGATCAGATCCAATCCTAGACAATGAAGATAAATTATAAGAAAAATTCATCAGCCAATCAAGAGAAATGAGACCCTTGTCAATTCTAACTTGAATAAGGTCTAACCCACTACACCTATTGGACCACATGAACTTATATCCACTTAGCTCCAGATCTAGCAACCCCAAATAATTAATAAGATCTAAAAGATCTTGCTTGCTATCTTAAAAAATCGGAACCCCACCTTTTTTTATAGATTTGAAATAGGGCAATTGAAATCACCCATTAAAATCCATTTCTCATTACAGAAAAGTTGTCTTCAGCTAACCAAAAGCATCTTCCTGGCATTCCTACTATTAGGAGCATAGATAATGGAGATTATACATGACAACCCATCCAGAAGATTAGTGATTCTAGTAGCAATATGATTCAGACTAGAAATAATTGTCGACCCTTGAATAACCCTGAGATTCCAAAAAGTAGCAATTCCTCCAGATGCACCATCTACATCAACATAATGAACACCACAATCCTTAAAGACAACCAATTTCATCTTTAAATTTTTTTCAAAAAGCATTTTTGTTTCTTAAATAAGGAAAACTCTCGGTCTATGACCTCGAATTAGGTTTGATAGGAGATCATGCTTATGGGGGTGATTTAGCCCCCTTATATTCCATGAAACAATCTTCATTTGGAATGATCAGGGGAGCCAATACCCATGTCCTTAAGTGTCCTTTGTGATTAATATTAAATTTTTATTAAAATATAATTTAATTATTATATTTTTTTATTTTCATTGTTAAGTCCTCTATGGATACATACAAGCCAACAAAAAAGTGAAAGTCATCTCGTTGTTCAGACTCTTCACGACTTTAAACTTATTACAAAATAAACAAAATTTTAGTACCAAATTATTATTATTATATTATTATAATTTTATATTTCTATTAAACTCTTGACAAAAGATTTTTTTTATTAAGACTACATTACTATTATATTATACTATCATTATATTTTTATTTTATATTCTTGTCCATATCCTTATCCTTGAAAAAATAGAATTTTATGTAGGGACAATTTCAACCCCATATTATTATATTACTATTTTAGTATATCATAAATGTAAAACAACATAATTTTTATTTTTTTCATATATATTATCAAGAATGTCAACATACTGTGGGTCAAGGGCTAAGTAGAAAACTTTAAAAAATGGTGTTGAGGAGGTGACTAGGGTTGTAGCCAAGAGATTTCACAGAATTTTGATCTAGGGATCAGAGTTGGAAGCACAATCCACCCTCCACAAGAACTTGGAACAAACCCAAATGGGTATGGGAGGATCAAAACAAGAGGTTGGTTTCTATTTCTCTTGGGATCAACATGATGGTTGAGGTCAAGCTCATGGGTGGAGGAGAAATGACACAACTTGGGCTTTCGAAGGATGTAGTGGCCTTTCTAAGGACCCAAAAATGGACTAAAGGAAGATTCAAGAGAAATAATAGAGGGTGAAAAACTATAAAAAGCCAATGATGGTGAAAATATAAGAACTTCTCAATTACAGGCACTGGTTTTGTCTTTTTTTCTTGATAATCAAAATTGGAATGAGTCTATGTTTATTTTCAAGGAGACGGCCTTTTTTATTAAATAGTTAGGGGATTGGCCAATTTTTGGTAGAGCTAAAAAGTGGTGTGAGGGAATTGGTTTTTCAAGCATGAAATTAAAACAATGCCAAATGGTTTCTTTCTGGTGATAACAGAGAAAGGGGAAGATAGAAACTGGGTCTTTAATAATGGCTCCTTTTTTAATTGTGGGTAAAGGCTTGTTTATAATCTTACCAACTCTGTGTTATGATATATAGAATTTGATTATAGATTTAAAATAAATTATAATAGTTTTTCAATAATAGTTTACATTTTCTTGATTTTTAGATTTATTTCTGTTTTTTCTATTTTCCTATTATTCAATATAAATGATATAGTTATTTGCAAAGAATGGGATTAAATTTGGAATCGATTGTTTTCTTTTCATTATCTATTCCGTTTTCATGAGAAATTTAAAATATTAGAAATAATTTAGGAACATGAAAAAGACAAGTATGTGCAAACCTCGAGGCAATAATTATATATGCAGAACCCAACAAATTTTAAATTTAGTTTTGCCATGTGAAGCCAAGTTGTATAAATAACCTTTGTATATGGTGAAAGTGATGATGATAAACTATTATAAAACCATAAAGATTCAACCACAAACAATCTAAGTCCTACAATGAAACATTCACCAATACATAAGTGAAGATACCTAAGATCATGCAAATAAACAATAACAAAACAAGATATACCATTCACATGTCTAGTAGGGTTTCAATCTCCAATGTCTCCTATCTCCATTGATCTTGTTTCATATATTTTCTCTCAGATTTTATGTGTGCACAAGAGTTCAACAAAGAACATATTCTGGTTGATAGCTTGATCACAAGAAGGCTTGATTGATGCAGTCATTAGGGTTGATTAGGAAGAGGGCATCCTCTTATATAGACAAAATTGTAATAAATGGAGGGATAAGATTAAGAGATGTAAAGATAAAAGATTGGCTAGGATTAAAAGGTAGGCAGAGGAAATAATTAGGTGATATACGGGGTAGGTAAGAGAAGAATTAAGAGATGAATGGCATGTGTCATGGGTAGAAAAGGATAATTAATTCATTAAATAAATAAAGATTTATTTAATTAATAGATGAATTAGAGTAAAATAATTAAATAAATAAATAATATTTATTTAAATAAGTAGGATAATTTTAGGTGTCTATATTTTGCCCCTTTGAGACAATGCAGCTTGTCACGTTGGCTCAAAGAAGATAAGATAAACTAATACAAAGTTTCCCCATGATGGGAATGATATGCCCCCTCGAGAGATTGGATGAAAATGTTTGAAAAGATCACACACAATCTCTCGATAAGAAAGAAAAGGTTAGAAAGGACTAACAAGATAGGGTGACAAGGTCACATAGAAAAAAGAATGACTCAAGAGGAATCAACAAAATCGTGTCTATATCTTAAAAGGCCAAAATTGATAGTTCTATGATGAACGTACGTTATCAATTAGATAAGTTGCTAAGAGGTTTCAGTAAAATAGGTGCCATAGGGAAGACAAAATGAAAACAAGGCTAGAATTAGAAATATTGTGATAAACATATGTTGCCAATTAGATAAGTTGTTGAGAGGACTCACTTAACAACTGCCCTAAACAAGACAAACAAGAAAGAAAGAAAGAATTGATAATTCTATGATAAACATGCATTTCCAATTGGATAAGTTTCTAAGAGGATTCACTCAAATAGGTGCCCTAAAACAGGTAGGTTTGCTAGGCTGAGTATAGGATAATTTGTCGAAATGATAAAATCTAGCGAGTTCTCTAGCAAGATAGGATTTAGTGCAATATGACAAACATATACACTAGGATGAAACATCATGTGATAGACATAAGCACTAGGAGAGAGCCTGATGAGTAACACCATGTGATGGACTAGGCTAGGATAGGATAAGATAAGGAACACTATGTGATGAACATGAATACCACTAGGATTTCTAGGGTTGATTTGTTTGGATGCAGGAGTACTTACCCCGGATTGAGTCTAAAGAGAAATTCCTTGTGACACAATGATTACAAACATATTTGACTACTGAGGACCATGTTGCAATCACGACGATGCGATTGAGACACATTATGTATATGCCTAAGATTTGGGCAAAAACAAGATTGTTAACTTCTTTGGTGAGAAGATGGTCCCGTAGGGTCTGCAGGAGGGGACAGACAAGATGATCCAAGGGTTGGTCCTTTGAGTGCTCAAATTCCTTTGAGGCTAGTTGGCTCTGAGGGAGGGTCTTCATCATATCTCTCTTGGATCCCATTTTGTATCAGTATTTATGTATGATGATGTAGACATATTTGGGTGATTTTGTAGCCATATGAGATTTTGGCATCATTGGATCATGACACTTATTATTTTTTTATTTATGAGATGATCCATCCTTGCGGCAGCTATATACATGTTTTCCTATATGATGTTCTATATACTTTATGATGCTTAAGATATGGATGCAAAATATGTACATCATGAGACGCAATATATTATTGTTCTTTTTCTAGGTTTATATGTAGTACTAAATATAGATGAGTATATAGTTATGATTAGATGCATTGTGTATATAGTTTTAAATCTTTTTATGTTTCATATGAGAATGCAAATGATTATGTGAATGTACTATATGTAGATGAATGTATGATAATTGATATGCTATGATTATTCACATGATGAAAATGTAAATGTAGATATGATATGCTAATCACTAGTGTATGCAAGATATGATTTCTACATGTATGCATATAATGAAAATTATTAGCATGTGGTGATGCAGGAGAATACTTCATGAAATGCAGATATTTTTGGAATGTCATTATACTCAGTCATGTGATAGCAGGCTACATGAACTCAGGGAAGGATGATGGAGGTCAATCACAAAAGGGGGATGGAAAGTAGAAGATATCAAAGTGAAAGAGATTCTTGTGCTTTATCATCATTGAGCTTTATTATGGCAAATAGGTTATGACAATCGAGGTATAGGTTTGACCTAGAAATTCATTGTACTTGTTTGCATGGAGATCAGACACTCACAAACAAGGAATGCCCCAGTTCACACTAGACTCACAGTGTCCTCGTATCCTTGGACAATTCATAGCATTAGTAAGAGACAATCCACAGATAGAAAAACAATAGGTTAACATATCCCATCCTAGCCTTTCTAGTCAAAGACATCCTGGAGATGAATTCTCTAGTCAGAGACATCCTCGAAAAGCTAAAAGACATGTCACCAAAAAAGATCAATTCAAAATAAAACTAAGACATAACACCAACACATAATAAAATCTTCAAGTTATTTGTGTTTCTTGTTACATGTGTTATCATGTTTGATTTGGTCACACTGTTGTTATCTTGGTAAAGGATAGATTGTTGGCATTGTGTTGTCATTTATGTCAACCGGTACTGTATGGTAATCGATATGGGAGGTTGAAGTGTATTGTTATCCTTGTCATCTAGAATTTCAAATCATTGGTACATAAGTTAGTGTTGAATTGTGTTGATGGCAGGTATTGAAGACCCATATGGTATGATGACTGGTAAAGTAATGTGTTGGCATTTTGATGTTTCCAACTAGTAAGCATGTGTCTGGCAAGTTAGTAGGGTGAGATAATAACAAAGTGCAAAACCAATATGCAGGTGGATGTGAAACTGTAGGAAGACTAGGTCATCACAGGATGGTGACATGACCGACAGAGTTTGGACTGCTGCAAGTTAGTAAAGTAGACAAAGGGGATATCTACTGGATTAAGTGTAGGAGATGTAGCTTCTCACACAAGGAGGTCATATTAGTGCAACATTGGAAGCTAAAGTGTGCAATATGTTGATAATTGACTCTCTTCTGTCATTAGCCCACAAGAGACAAGGATTCACTTCTATCGGTAAGTGGTAATTACTTGGCTTATCTCCTAACATACATGGAATACTTAATGAATCTCCAAGATAAGACAAAGAAAGAAAAGGTAGGTAATTGGATGCATAGACCAGATGAGTAATGTAGAAGATGAGGAAGCCCCCTGAGGTTGAGATCAGAGATATGCACCGGGTCAGCATGTGAAGACATAACGTGCTATCGGGGTAGAGAAGGCGATGGGATTGAGACACATTATGTATATGCCTAAGATTTGGGCAAAAACAAGATTGTTAACTTGTTTGGTGAGAAGATTGTCCCGTAGGGTCTGTAGGAGGGGATGGATAAGATGATCCAAGGGTTGGTTCTTTCAGTGCTCAAATTCCTTTGAGGCTAGTTGGCTCCAAGGGAGGGTCTTCATCATAGCTCTCTTGGATCTCATTTTGTATCAGTATTTATGTATGATGATGTAGACATCTTTGGGTGATTTTGTAGCCATATGAGATTTTGGCATCATTGGATCATGACACTTATTATTTTTTTATTTATGAGATGATCCATCCTTGCGGCAGCTATATACATGTTTTCCTATATGATTTTCTATATGCTTTATGATGCTTAAGATATGGATGCAAAATATGTACATGATGAGATGCAATATATTATTGTTCTTTTTCTAGGTTTATATGTAGTACTAAATGTAGATGAGTATATAGTTATGATTAGATGCATGGTGTATATATTTTTATATCTTTTTATGTTTCATATAAGAATGCAAATGATTATGTGAATGTACTATATGTAGATGGATGTATGATAATTGATATGCTATGATTATTCACATGATGAAAATGTAAATGTATATATGATATGCTAATCACTAGTGTATGCAAGATATGATTTCTATATGTATGCATATAATGAAAATTATTAGCATGTGGTGATGCAGGAGAATACTTCATGAAATGCAGATTTTTTTGGAGTGTCATTATACTCAATCATGTGATAGCAGGCTACACAAACTCAGGGAAGGATGATGGAGGTCAATCATGAAAGGGGGATGGAAGGTAGAAGATATCAAAGTGAAAGAGATTCTTGTGCTTTATCATCATTGATCTTTATTATGGAAAATAGGTTATGAAAATCGAGGTATAGGTTCCACCTAGAGATTCATTGTACTTGTTTGCATGGAGATCAGACAGTTACAAACAAGGAATGCCCTAGTTCACACTAGACTCATAGTGTTTCTTGTTACATGTGTTAGTATGTTTGATTTGGTCACACTGTTGTTATCTTGATAAAGGATAGATTGTTGGCATTGTGTTGTCATTGATGTCAACAGGTACTGTATGGTAATCGATATGGGATGTTGAAGTTTATTGTTATTCTTGTGAGCTAGTATTTCAAATCACCAGTACACAAGTTAGTGTTGACTTGTGTTGATGACAGGTATTGAAGACCCGTATGGTATGATGACCGGTAAAGTAATGTGTTGGCATTGAGATGTTGCCAACTGGTAAGCATGTGTCTGGCATGTTAGTAGGGTGAGCTAATAACAAAGTGCAAAACTAGTATGCAGGTGGATGTGAAACTATAGGAAGACTAGGTCATCACAGGATGGTGACATGACCAACAGAGTTTGGACTGCTGCAAGTTAGTAAAGTAGACAAAGGGGATGTCTACCGGACTAAGTGTAGGAGATGTAGCTGCTCACACGAGGAGGTCATATTAGTGCAACACTGGAAGCTAAAGTGTGCAATATGTTGATAATTGACTCTCTTCTATCATTGGCCCGCAAGAGACAAGGATTCACTTCTACCGGTAAGTGGTAATTACTTGGCTTATCTCCTAACATACATGGAATACATTATGACTCTCTAGGATAAGACAAAGAAATCAAAGGTAGGTAATTGGATGCATAGACCAGATGAGTAATGTAGAAGATGAGGAAGCCCCCTGAGGTTGAGATCAGAGATATACACCGGGTCAGCATGCGAAGACATGATTTTCTATCGAGGTAGAGAAGGAAGAGTTTAGATGGTGAATTTTTCTCCTTGAAAAACTAGTTGAGAAGAGAACTAGTCAAATGAAAATAAGGCTCTGCAGTTGCACACATGGAGTTACTGGTATGCAGATGGAAAGTGGTGTTTCGACAGATGCATAATAGTTGGAGATGGATGGCATAAAGATATCATGCACACTACCGGTATGAAGGCAGAAATATGTCAATTGGTAAACAAGGAGGATACCGACATACCGCCAAGTGGACCAAGAAACAAAAGTGACGTTCTTTCTGTAGACATCTAAAAATGTCTCATTAATTTTACACTAATTATTCATCTATTTAGTTAAGTAATTCTTTAATTATTTGATTAAACTAACTATTTGTTCTAATCACCACCCTTCAACACTTCTAATTATTCTATTTCTATTCTCAAATCGTTCTAATCATCTAACCTTCTCTCAATTATTAATTAAATATCAATTATTTAATTAATTATGATTTATTCCTTCATTCAATAATTTTTATTATTTAATTAATTATATTTCCTAAGTTTAAATCATTTTATTTAAATTATTTAGATTAACTAATTATTCCTCCAATTCCCCAAATTATAATTCCAAATAATTTCATTTATCTCAAATTTATAATTCCCCAAATTATAATTCCAATTAATTCCATCGAATTTCATATCATATTTCCCCAAATTTGAATTTCATATCATTTCATTTAATTTCACATTCTCAAATTCACATTTTCCCCAAATCTGAATTTCAGTTAATTTCATGTACATTTCAACATTCAAATGACCAAATTCAAATCCAAATTGAAAATGAAAATCAAATTCAATTTCAAATTCCTATAACACATGGTAAAATTAGAATTGATTAATCAAATCAGTTGTCTAATCAGTTAACTCAGTTAGCTCATCAAATATCTTTTTTAACTCAAAATCAGCTTTTCATGACTAATCAATCAAGTGGGTTGACTAATCCATCTATTCAGTCTTCTAATCCATCTATTCAGTTCACTCTTCAATCTATTCAGTTGACTACTCAATCAAATGAGTTAACAAATCAATCAATTGATTTCACTGATCAATCAATTTTAGTTATCTATCAATCAATACTTGAGTTCTATTTCTCACCTCCTTTGTGTTGAAAATCTATAAATTCAACCTCTTTGATCAATTTCAGTCTAGAATCACAGTCTTCAAAGAATTTGTATGCAAGAAATTGGTGCAATACCTGAGAGCCACCAACCATGCAAATTAGAGAAGAACAATGGAAGCGTAAGTGGAGAATAGGGAGTTTTAATTAGCTTAATCTTCTTATTTCCTTCATTTATTTCATTGAATTGTGTTTAGAATCGGTTTAATTAGTTAAGGATTCTTGTGATTCGTCCTTTTAGTCTAATTAGCCTTAGATTCCTAATGATTTCAAGCATGATGACATTTGGTGAACCCAACGTAATACACTTTGATCTCTAATTTTTGTTTTGATATGTTTTGCAAATCCGTACGGACGCAGAAAATTGGACGTCGCAATTGCATATGCAAAAATTCATAATTGCTCATATCATATCGCAATCTCCCTAACATCATGTCATAATCAATCAGATAGGATGTCACAATTGCTTAAACAGATTTCAATTGCCCCAAAAGATTGATAATTAAAAAATTCTTGTGCCATTTTTGCATGATTTCGAATTGCACATCTAAGCCTAAAATTTTATCGAATTCTGGAAAATTTGATTTTTGCATATAAAATGTATTTAATCCTATGGTAGGAAAGGTGACATTCCAAATTTCAGGTGCAAGGAAGGCAAAGAAAAATAGGAGACAACAAAAAGCTTATCAGAGACTTCTAAAGACTGAAAGGAAGCTCTGTGAGATCGAATAAAGAGAGGAGATCTTGTAGTATCACAAAACCATCCATCATTTTTTAACCATTTACAAGTTCTTTGACAAAATCGATGTGTTGGATCGCGTATTGTGGAACAATATCATTGTTGAATAACCCTTCTATCTTCTGTCTTTTCCTTCTGTTTTTTGGTTAAAAAAATAAAATAAAACATAATAATTATAAAAAAAAAAAGAGAAGTTGCAATTGCTATCACATCACGTCTCAATTGATTACATAGTAATTCACAATTGAAGGTTCATCATGTTGCATTTGATATGATGTCAATTTGCATTTGATTAGTAGGTTAGTCACATTTGATAGATTTAATTTTTTGTTTCTTGTTTTATTACAATTCTGTTTTTTTCGGAATACTTCTCTGTCTGTGAAAAGAAAGAACTCTGTAACCTGAAAATTAGGCTAGATAGCCCATCGTGTGTTGACTAACATTATTATTTTTCTGCAGGGGTAGCTTAGAAACACTTCTTTTTGCTGCTTTAGTAAAGAACAAAACAACTTTCATCATTGCTATGTTGGTTAAAATGAACACCATGTCTGTGTGGAGCAACATATCCACTTAGAATATAAAATCATTGCAATGAAGGGATAAAAAGAACCTTGTCTTTTGTCTCTTCTAAGGGATAGGTATTATGCTCTCCCCTTTAATGGGTGATCAAAAAACCAGACTCTCTTCTTTCATGTTTTCATTTATTTTATGCAATGAAATCCTTTAGAAGGCCTGCCCTCCCGAGTTGCCCTTAGGGCACCATTATGGTCGGTGAGAGGGGAACGACCTAAGTGGTCAATGGCTAAAGCCAAGTAATCCAAGCCACTATAATCAAATGTGTTTATGATGAAAATTATGTGTGACTAGTGTTATATGTTGTCATAATGATGTTATGCCTCCCTCAGTGCCTATACGGTACGTTAAAATCTATAGAGTGTAACCTCTACAGAATGGGAGAGCTCCCTCAATGGAGTGTAAAACACTGTTGATTGTGACCACTCGAATGGAACCCTGTCTAAACACCTTAGAAATTAGAAGCCAAGTTGAGTCAGTAACCAAACACTTGTTTTATCACAGTGCAAGGGTGGGGAAGAATCTGCCCCCAAGACACTCACCATAAATCTCCTAGGATAATGAACCAATTGAGGAGCAATCTTCTTTGATCTAATTTATGGAAAAAGGCAAAAAAATGGGTGTACCCTAGGGTATGACACGACTGTTTGAGATGACGGAGTATCAACTTGTGACCTTTTGACATTAAGAGATTCTGTCTGATTTCAAATTGCCGAAATACAACAAAAACAAAATGGGGTCTTGAAATACGATTTCAACATTCATGGAAATTTGAAAAACATTCCTAAATAATTGTTATATTCATGGCTTTATTCTTTTTGATGTGATTGTTGTGCTCTTTTCTATACTTCAACAAATTTAAAACATTGCAAGATTCAAATCAAAACAAAGTCAAAGTTTCAGTGTTCAACAAAGATCAAAACTTCAACAAGAAAAACAAGTGCCAACAACAAAACCAACGTCAAAACTAAACATTTTTGCACAAATTCAAACATGATGAATATGTTACTTTCAAGTGATCATAGGTCCTAGGTACTCAATTCATGTTGAAGTCCCATTAGAATCATCACACAAAGTCCTCACACAAGTCATTTCACCAAAGTACCCTAAAGTTAGTGTTGCATCAAATTATAGGAATCATACCTAAGTCCATGGGTATTAGAGGAGATGGAGAATTCCCATTTGAACAACCAAATCTTGGACCAAACACTAACCAATTACAAATAATTGATGGTTTAGATAACCTCGCTTGGGAGTTAAGAGTCAATAGTTCCCAATATGACACAATTGAGGCTGTCATAAATGATGAAATCCGAAAGTCTATTCACCTTGATGAGAAACTAAGGAAAAAGATACAAAGAGCAGCCCAAAAAGAAGTTGTTAGACAATTGGTAGAGAAAACCATAACAACATTCCTCAAACCGTGTTAGAAAAAGAAAAAGTGTCCATCATTTTAGGTATCATTTATTCATTCTTAGAGTCTACATTGTCTGCATAGTAATATTCAAAACGCATGGGTCGAAAAGGAAATGATCAATTCCCATTTGAACAACAAAATCTTCGAGCAAACAACACTCAATTAGAAATAATTGATGATTTAAATACCCTTGCTGAAGAATTGATAATTGGTGAAAACCAATTTGACATAGTCCAAGCTATCATAGATGAAGAAGATCAAAAATTAGTACAGATAAACATAGACCTAGAAAACCGAATTAAAGAAGAGGTAGAATTTCAAGCTTTCCGGCAATATGCTGAAAATCTTGTGTCCGAATTTTGAAATCCTAGATAGCAAGTCATCATCATAGATCACGTTGTCTACTTTTGAGGAACATATTTAGTTTCATTTAACCAAGTCTTGCATACACATCTTAGAGAGTCAAGATCACTTTGAAGCAATATTCATGCCATTAACATGTGCCCATAATGCAAAAAACCAAATGGATCCTAACAACGACCCCCTGGTCAACCCAACATGGAATATGGATCTATCAACACAACAACAAACACAGGGTTACACACCCGCAAAAATATCAACAAACCCAAACAAGATGCCTTCCCTTGATGAAATATGGCATAATTTGACAAAGGAAGACCTAGAAGCAACACAACAAGACCCTGCAACATTAATGATCCTCAACGCTCTCATTAGTAGTGACAGAGATAAGAATCTCACTCTCTTAGTACAAAATGGGGCCAAACTACCACCAGGGGTAGATATTTCAACAATACTACCACAAGGTATGACATTAAGCCAGAATATACCTCAAACACCCATTACAATACAAACACAATTAACAATTACTACAACAACATAAGGTATATCTCAAAATCCATATATGGCTACAACCTCAATACAATCAAAAGTGACATCACCAAGTGTCAATCTTACAATGTGGGCAACGCCAAATATGACACTACAAGCTCCAATATCTCACACCACTACCTTAGCAAATATAACTCAACCAACAGTCTCAGTTGGTTCCTCCTACAATAGTCAGAATGTGAATCTAGGGATAACAAGCTTGGCTCAACCAAATGCTACTTCACAATTTGCATACTTCACGTTGCTTGTTGGGACTTATGGGACACAGTTACCTATTTTATCTACATTTCAACAAGCTAAAAGGTACTCAAATACTATTCCTTTTGTAGGCATCATTCATCAAGTCAACACACCAATCACTCAAACATAAATTTTGACTCAACAAATGGAGAACCTACAAAAGCAAATGGCCAATATACAAGTGGGAAATGATAAAAAGAGATATACCGTGGAATATCTTTGTCCTTATCCTTTTGACAGAAAATTATACATGCCACCTTTTCCCCCACATTTTGAAATGCCAAAATTTGACAAATATAGAGGGAAAGGAGATCCTCAAGATCATATAAGAGAATTCTTCATGGCATGCATTGAAGTAGCTCACATACCTACTTGATGATATTATTTTCAGAGAGCCTGGGAGGGATAGCACTACAATGGTTTTCGCACCTTCTACCAAAAATTACTTCATGGGGAGAATTAGTTGAGTTATTTATATCCAACTTTGCCTTCAAAATAGCTAATCCAATCACATTAATAGATTTATGTGCAATGAAACAAAAAGAAGGTGAGACTTTCGCTACATTCATACAAAGATGGAGAGGCCTATATCGTAGATGCCTCAGTCACATCCCTGAAGAGGAACAAGTAGACATCTTTAATGAAAATCTTGTGCCTTCGATTAAATATCCATTACAAATGCAATGCATGAATAATTTCAAAGATATAACAGAAAAAGGCGTCAAATGTGAGAAAGGCCTATTATAACAAGGGATATTGAAACACCAAAAGGATAGTGGACCAACCACTAGCACAAGCAATGAAAGACCAAAATTTTGGTCTAGAAACAAAAATGTCACAAACGATGGAGTTGTTGATGGACATATTGTGAACAGAGCTCAACCAGTAATATCTTTACAAGGGCCAACTAATAAGAACTAGTTTCAAACAAATGACACCAATGTGCTATAGTCAAATAATCCGAGGCCTCCAAGGATATGCACACCTAGAAGGAAATTCACACCGCTTGGAGAACCTATTGAATAAGCATTGAATAATTTGATATAGAGCAATGCTATAACTTTACAAGAAGCTAGACCATATGAACCAGGTCCATTTTGTTGGCATTATAATAAGGTTGTTGGAGATTAATAATATAATTGATAAAGGATGATTACTGTCTTAATAATATTACTTTGTCATTGATGTCAAGCAATTGATTTTCTGATTCAGTATGATGTTGCCATATCTTAAAGAGTATGTTTTGATAAGTATAAAGATGTCGGTAGGTGACACTGAAAGAATGTGAAAATGAAGGGGAGTATTAAGTTATTCAATGGGCAACTATTACCAAGTTAGACAGTGATGAGATTATGATATTTTGATTATTTTGATATCCTATATATGTGTATTCGAAGACTGAATAAGAAGGAGAAAAGATTTCATGCAATAGAATGAGTAAAGGTTTGATACTATTCTATTTTACTGAGCAAGGAGCCAATCCGTAAAATCCAAGGTTATCGGTGTCGGTTAAAGAAGGAAGAAGTCACCAAGCATCGTCAGCAAGCTAAGCAACCGAGATGATACTGTCTACCGAGTAAAGTTCAGAATTAACTGAGTATCAATCGAGCAGTAACAGAATGCATTGGATGAATAAATACATTATTAAATGAAGGATGTCAATGAGCTAGAGAATTATAGAAGATTGAAATGTCATGGAAGAAGTTTGTTAAGGATCAATGACAATGTAAATTCAAGAGTTAGATCTACAGCATAGATTGAACGGTCATAACCGAGCACAAGTACCAAGAAAGGAATACAAGTTTCAAGACAAGATAAAACATTTTTCAGTTCGAAGGATTCAATGAACCTAGTCAAGTTTGAAGATCTGATGGCTAAGATTAATCATGGGAAATGTGATTAAGGAGATTAAGCGGTTAGGAATTGCTTATAAATAAAGAAAATTTGATGAACATAGGAGTGGGCAAGTAGAAGCACATTGATGCTGCAGAAGTGATTATAGAGTTCAGAAGTTTGAAGATCTGATTGAAGAACAGAGTGAGAAGCCCAACAAGGAGAAAGATAAGTCTTATGACAAGATTATATTGAGCACATAGAGTCTGCTATAACATTTCAGATGTGAAGTTGCAGATATATTTTATTACTGTTATTTATTTTTGTAAGTGACAGGAAATCTCTTAACCGAGTGGACCTAACAGTCTTATTTGTAAATCCTCTAGAAAGGTAAAATTCTAATTGAGTGTTTGAAATCCTTTGACAAGGTCACTTCTAACAAAGTGCAAGATTCTGATAGATCTGAGGGAAATCCCTTGACCGAGTAACATCTAGCAATGTGTTTATGTAATCTTTAACAGTATTGGTTTTTAACCGAGCATACTTTAGAAGAGTATATTTTCTTTGTGGGTCTGAAATCCCACAGTGGTTTTTCCCTATTTGGGGTTCCATGTTAAATCTGGTGTCAAATGTGTTTTGATGTTTCAAGTTTATCAGTTTATGAGTTTTAATGATTTACAGTCATAGTTGCATATCAAGTAAGTTCTACTGAGGTTGAAACTGATTAGAACATTGAATTGTGAGTTTATCTTATTCACCCCCCCCCCCCCCCCTCTCATTTAACTAACAATTGGTATCAAAGCCAAAACTCCAAAAGAAAAGTTTAAAGGAACTTGAGGCAAGATCCAAAGATGTATAAAAGGGATGCACCAAAGTTAAACAAGTCAAGTTTCACTACATGGTAGAAAAGGATGAAGCTGCACTTATCAGGAATTGGAGAATATGCAACATATTATCTGGAGAATGATTACACTACACCTAGCACCTACCCTATGACAATGGAAGAAATAAAGGCAAAGCAAGAACATATTCAAGCAATGATTGAGATAACATCAGCTTTGTCCAACTCAGATTTTAATGATCTAGAAGGTTGAATGATGCCAAAGCTATGTGGAATAAGCTCGCATCTATGTATGGTGGTGATGAACATGTTCAAAGAGAAAAAGTAGACAGCCTAAGAGGACAACTTGAATCTATGAGAATGAATGAAGGTGAGAACATAATTCAATACAATACAAGGTTAAAGGAAACTGTCAATCAAATCAAAGGAGCAGGAGGAACTATTGAAGAAAAGGATGTAACAAGTAAGTTACTGAGAACACTTCTACCTGCTTATGCCATTTGAGTCTCTGCAATTGATGAATTAAGGTCTATACCAAACATGCTAGTCTCTTTGGATGCTACTATCGGTAAGCTACATGCTTTTGAGTTAAGTAATTTTGATAACAGTGGGTCTTCGGTAAATAAAGTTGAATCTGCTTTCAGTTCTTTTCATCTTGGTGAATCTGAAGATTACAATGATAGAATGTATAAGTATGTTGAAGGAAATCACAGTGGAGCAAGTGAAAGATTTCACAAAAACATGGAAGAAGTACACAAACTATATGAGGAAATCAGAAAGCAAGAAGAGTCTGAAGCATTATTGGCGAGAAGGTTACCGAGAGGCAAAGGCAAGTATAAAGGGAAATTACCTTTAAAATGTTTTAACTGTGATAAAATTGGACATATGGCTTCTAACTGTCCTGACAAAGATGATGAAAAGAGAGAATACCAAGATGACATACAGAAAGACAACCAATACAGAGGACACCAAGACTTCAGAAGGAGAGATAGAAAGACATGCCTAGTAGCTGATGAGGAATCCAATGATTATAAATTTGATGGGACTGAGATAGAGGAAGTTGTATATGTGGCTATCAAAGATGGATCAGATGAAGAAAGGTATGAAGAAAAATCCTTAATATCACACATAAATAATAATAATTCTTGGATCATAGATAGTGGATGCTCACATCACATGACAGGTGATAAACACAAGTTTGTTAAATTAGAAGATTATGATGCAGGTTATGTAAGATTTGGTAATGACGCACCATGTCCTGTGAAAGGTAAAGCTTCTATCACACTTATTGACAATGCTAAATGTGATGATGTATATTGGGTTGAAGGTTTGAAATACAATTTGTTGAGTGTAGCACAACTAAACAATACAGGATACTGAACAGAATTTCAGAAAGGAATTGTCAAAGTTCATGACAAACATGGAAAGTTGGCTGCTACCAGGACTCAAACAAGAGGTAATACAATTCATCTTGACTCAACTCAAAATAATTGTCTATATGCAAAAATAGAAGATACCTGGTTAATGAATAAAAGGTTTTGTCATGTAAATTTTGATAACCTGATCAAAATAAGTAAGAAGCACAGTGTAAGAGGTCTACCGAGCTTGGAAAAACCTGAGAATGCAATATGTCAAGGATGCCAGATGGGTAAGATGACAAAATCAAGCTTTACAAGTAATTCTTACACTTCTAAAGGAATTTTAGATCTTGTGCACACTGATCTTTGTGGTCCTATGAAAGTTCAAAGTTATTATGGTGATAAATACTTCATATTATTTCTGGATGATTACTCAAGGATGATGTCAGTTATGTTTCTAAAAGAGAAATCAGAAGCTTTTCAAATGTTCAAATGGTATAAAGAGTTGAAAAAGAAACAGGAAGACAATTGAAATGTATAAGATCTGATAGAGGAGGAGAGTTCATTTCTGATGAATTTAACTTATTTTGCAATGATCATGGTATAAAGAGACAAGTGTCTGCACCGAGGACACCACAACAAAATGGGATAGCTGAAAGAAGGAACAGATCAATTGTAGACTATGCCAGAAATTTGATGATAGAAAAGAGAGTACCTCAAATATTTTGGAGAGAAGCAATAAGCACTACAGTTTACACCTTGAACTGAGTACAACTAAAGAAAGGAACTATGAAGACACCATATGAAATCTGGTATGACAAGAAACCAAATGTAAGTTATTTTAAAATATTTGGAAGTAGATGTTATTTTCACAAAGATGACAGAAATGGAAAATTTGATCAGAAAAGCAAGGAAGGAACATTTCTTGGTTATTCCTCTAAGAGTAAAGCATTTAAATGTCTAATCAAATCATCTAACAAAATTGTGGAAAGTGCAAATGTGAAAATTG
This sequence comes from Cryptomeria japonica, assembly GCF_030272615.1. Taxonomy (NCBI): domain Eukaryota; kingdom Viridiplantae; phylum Streptophyta; class Pinopsida; order Cupressales; family Cupressaceae; genus Cryptomeria; species Cryptomeria japonica. The sequence continues at coordinate 609,670,348 of NC_081408.1, read as the reverse complement.
ATGAATTTGCAGAAAGGAATGATGAAGGAAATTCCAAAGAACCAGAAGATTATGAAGAGTTTGTATATGTACAACCAAGAAGTCTTACTGAGAAAGCCAGTGAAGAAAATACTCAATTACCGAGTGATGAAGAAGATCATACAGAGCCTACCGAGCCTATATTAGCAAAATATGTCAGAAGAAATCATGCATCAAGTCAGATTATAGGAGATAAGGATGCTCCAGTGATGACAAGGAACAAATTGAGACACAACACATGTCTGATATCCGAGTTTGAACTGAGGATAGTAAAAGAGGCATTAAGCAATGAATATTGGGTGAATGCTATGACAGAAGAGATTGAACTAATCAAGAAAAATGAAACATGGACACTGGTCCCAAGACCAAAAGAGAAAAATGTAATCAGTACAAAGTGGATTTTCAGAAATAAGCTAAATGAAAAAGGTGAGGTCATTCGGAATAAAGCAAGGCTAGTTTGCAAAGGTTATGATCAAGAAGAAGGAATAGACTATGGTGAGACTTTTGCACCTGTGGCAAGACTTGAGGGAGTAAGAACATTGTTGGCATATGCTGCTTACAAAAATTTCAAGGTATATCAAATGGATGTTAAATCTGCATTTTTGAATGGTATACTAGTAGAAGAAGTCTATATTGAACAGCCTGAAGGATTTATTGAAGAGAAGAATAAAGATTAGGTATGTAAGTTGAACAAATCTTTATATGGCCTAAAGCAAGCACCTAGAGCATGGTATGAAAGGTTGCACTCTTACTTAATAAAGATTGGATTTATGAGGACTAGTGAAAACAACAACATGTATATGAAGAATGACGAGGATAATGGAACACTGATTTCAGCCATATTTGTTGATGATATTATTTTTTGTGGAAATGATTCTTTATGTAAGAAATTTAGAAATGAAATGTGCAAAGAATTTGAGATGTCATTAATCGGTGAAATAAAGTATTTTATAGGTTTACAAATACTACAAATGAAAAATGGGATTTTCATTACTCAATCCAAGTATATAAAGGAAATCTTAAAGAAATTTGGAATGGAGGATTCTAAACCTGTAAGTACTCCTATGACTACTAATTGTAAACTATCAAAGAATGATGAATCTGCATCTATTGATGAGACACTTTACCGATATATGATTGGAAAGTTACAATATGTAGTTCACAACAGGCCTGATATTGCACATGCAGTAGGTATAGCTGTAAGATTTTCTATAGATCCCAAAGAAACCCATATGAGAGCAGTCAAGAGAATTTTCAGATACTTGAGAGGCACTTAAGATTATGGTTTACTATATAAAAAGAGGAATTATTTTAACTTAAAAGTCTATACTGATGTTGATTGGGTAGGAAATATTGATGACAGGAAAAGCACAAGCAGTGGAGCTTTGTTTTTGGGAGAAAGACTAGTGAGTTGGCTTAGCAAGAAATAAGGATGCATTTCATAGTCAACAACTGAAGCTAAATATGTTGTTGCGGCATTGAATTGTACCAATATAGCATGGATCAAACAATTGTTGGAAGGTATGAATGAGATAGTTACCGAGCCAATAACTATATTTTGTGATAATACAAGTGATATTAACATTTCAAAGAATCCGGTAATGCACTCAAAGATAAAGAATATTTCTATAAAGTATCATTATCTAAGAGAAGAAGTTCAAGAAAAGAAAGTTGTGTTGGAATATGTTAGCACAAAGGAACAAATAGCAGACATCTTCACAAAGCCACTACCAAGGGACACTTTTGAGTATCTCATAAGTAAGTTAGGGGTCCTACCCCTATCTAGTACTCATTGACAGAGTTCGGTGAAAGCATCAATTCTATGACTCTACATAATACTATTTGTGAGTTGATGTTGATTTACACACTTTAGAAGATTGTCTAAAGGTGTGTAGGAAACAATGAATTAAGACAAGATGCTCTGACCGAGATACATTTGTATATGTTTTAACAACAAGGAAATTACTTCACAGGATAAGTAATCATGGATCAGTTTTACTTTTGGCATTGTTGTCAAAGGGGGATAAGAATAATGACAGGAGGAGAAGATTACAAGAGAAGTTTATAGCTCAAGGATAACAAGAGAAGATGAACAACGTTCAAATCAATTAGAATAAATCAAGTTGGTATTTCCATCAATGCCAAAGGGGGAGATTGTTGGCATTATAATAAGGTTGTTGGAGATTAATGATATAATTGATAAAGGATGATTACTATCTTAATAAAATTATTTTGTCATTGATGTCAAGCAATTGATTTTCTAATTCAGTATGATGTTGCCATATCTTAAAGAGTATGTTTTGATAAGTATAAATATGTCGGTAAGTGACATTGAAAGAATGTGAAAATGAAGGGGAGTATTAAGTTATTCAATGGGAAACTATTACCAAGTTAGACAGTGATGAGATTATGATATTTTGATTGTGTTGATATCCTATATATGTGTATTTGAAGACTGAATAAGAAGGAGAAAAGATTTCATGTAATAGAATGAGTAAAGGTTTGATACTATTCTATTTTATCGAGCAAGGAGCCAGTCAGTAAACTCCAAGATTATCGGTGTTGGTTAAAGAAGGAAGAAGTCACCAAGCATCATAAACAAGCTAAGCAACCGAGATGAGAATGTCTACCGAGTAAAGTTCAGAATTAACTGAGTATCAACCGAACAGTAACAGAATGCATTGGATGAATAAATACATTATTAAATGAAGGATGCCAATGAGTTGGAGATTTATAGAAGATTGAAATATCGTGGAAGAAGTTTGTTAAGGATCAATGGTAATGTAAATTCAAGAGTTAGATCTATAACACATATTGAACAGTCATAACTGAGCACAAGTACCAAGGAAGGAATACAAGTTTCAAGACAAGATAAAACCTTTTTCAGTTCGAAAGATTCAATGAACCTAGTCAAGTTAGAAGATCTGATGGCTAAGATTAGTCATGGGAAATGTGATTAAGGAGATTAAGCAGTTAGGAATTGCTTATAAATAAAGAAAAGTTGATGAACATAGGAGCGGGCAAATGGAAGCATAGTGATGTTGCAGAAGTGATTACAGAGTTCAGAAGATTGAAGATCTGATTGAAGAACAGAGTGAGAAGCCCAACAAGGAGAAAGATAAGTCTTATGACAAGATTATTTTGAGTACATAGAGTCTGCTATAACATTTCAGATGTGAAGTTGCAGATATATTTTATTACTGTTATTTATTTTTGTAAGTGATAGGAAATCTCTTAATCGAATGGACCTAACAATCTTATTTGCAGATCCTCTAGCAAGGTAACATTCTAATTGAGTGTTTGAAATCCTTTGACAAGGTCACTTCTAACAAAGTGCAAGATTCTGATAGACCTGAGGGAAATCCCTTGACCAGGTCACATCTAGCAATGTGTTTATGTAATCTTTAACAGGATTGGCTTTTAATTGAGCAAACTCTAGAAGAGTATATTTTCTTTGTGGGTCTGAAATCCCACAGTAGTTTTTACCTATTTGGGTTTCTACGTTAAATCTAGTGTCAAATGTGTTTTGATGTTTCAAGTTTATCATTTTATGAGTTTGAATGATTTACAGTCATAGTTTCATATCAAGTAAGTTCTACCGAGGTTGAATCTGATTAGAACATTGAATTGTGAGTTTATCTGATTCACCCCCCCCCCTCGCATTTAACTAACACATTTAAGCTTGCTTGGTGGAATGACAATGACTTCTATGAATATCACCGTAATAAGGGTCACAAGATAGCAACCTGCTACAAAATTGAAGAAGCTCATCCAAGATCTCATGGATCAAGGTGATATTACAGTGGATAATAAAGAAACAAATATAAATCATACCATTTTCAAAGATCCTTTTGTCAAACATGACAAGGGAAAGGCTTCCAGTTCTAATACATAGGACAATACTGCCAATTATACCAATGTATCATTTGACTATGCCATTAACATGGTAAGTGAAGGACTTGAAATGATAGCTACAATCAAAGTGAATCGTAGAAGCAGAGATTGTGTCATCATTACAAGAAGATCAAAAGTAACATTACAAGGAGTACCACCGAACTAGCCTTCAATAACTAGCAACTATAATATGGTGGATCAATTGAAAAGAACACCAGCCCAAATTTCATTATTTGATATTTGAGTTGTTGGGAATATCAACAGCCCATAAAGAAGTCTTGGATAAAGCCTTACAAGAATCGGTTGTTGCTAGGGACATTGATGAGAACACATTTCAATCAACGGTGGGAAACATGTCAACCTCAAAGGTCACATTTATTGAACAGGATGTTCGTGCATATCGGCTCATGCATAATGATTTGTTGCACTTAGAAGCTTTCATTGACCAAAAAAAGGTTCAAAGAGTACTAATAGATGGTGGCACGAGCCTCAACATTTGTACTCTACATTTGATCAAAGCTCTGGGATATTTTGAATATTATATTGACTCTACTAAGATAATCAATATAAAAGCCTATGATGATGAGGAATGACCTTCCAAAGGTATGGTGACTTTACCAATACAAGTGGGACCGACTACAACAAATATTGCCTTCTAAGTGATAGATAGAGAAGTGGGGTACAATATGTAGTTAGGTCACCCATGGATACATGCAATGCAAGCAGTACCATCAACTTTTCACCAATACGTAAAGTTCCCATATAATGGTATAGAGATCACTGTCCATGGTGACCTGAACCCTTTCCAACATTGTAATCATTTAATGGAAAGATCAGACAATCAGGAAGCTCCTATTCACCTACAAATGTAATCATTATCAATTAAAGAAACAAAGAAAAATACACCAACTACATCTTCTTTGCATATTAAAGAAGTTGGTTGTGGATAATATTCCATTTCAAACACATCAGATGACAAAAAATCATCATTTTCTCCCAGATCCTTTGGGAAGCCTCATAACACAACAATGAAGCAAGATAAAGGCAAAGAAATAGTAAAATATTTAGATTCTTGTTCCTTCATTAGATGGGGAGATCTACAAGAAGAATCTCTAAATGAAGATATTAATCATTGGATATATAGAGAGGAGGATGACATGGTAGTACCCAAGATACCTCTACATCAATATGGAAATGGCTTCAAGATGTTACAAAAACACGGATATGATGGAACCATGAGATTAGGGCTACAAAACAAAGGAATATTAGAACCTTTTTTTCAAAATGAAAACCCAAATTATCAAGGCTTGGAATATAAATATGTGCCACCAATATCAGAAGCTAAACAAAAAACATTGGATATATTGAACAGGCCAAAGGTACTCTCAGATTTCATACCTATAAACCTGATGGATTTCTTTCCACCTCAGAAAAGAAAGAATCTACCAACATATCCTATCACAGAATCAGATGGTGAAGACATGAGGCAACTTCTGCAAGAACCTAACATAGAGACAACCAGCGATACAGTACCTGAATCATCTGTGCAAGCAAACATGGCAACAAATACAAGCTTAACACCAGTAGATGAACCAAATCCTTGGTTATTGTCAATACTCTTGCCAAGAGAAACAACTTCAGCACCTCTATTTGATTCAGATGAAGAAACAATGCAAAGACTAATACCAGACTTAAAAAGGGTATCCACAATACAAAGGAGGCCTACTCATTTACAACAAACTCAGTTACCAGAACAAGAGAAGATAAGTGATACATAATCAAAAAGTGAAATGTACATAGAAAGCGTCACATATTCTCATGACTATGAATTTCCATTTGACAATGAAGACAACTTGTCACCAATATATGATGAAGAAACAATAGATCATAATCAAGTATGCATGATATTTGGATTGTCTAAAATGACAAGAGACAAAGATTTGCCCCTCATATATCTATGTTTGATTAACTAGAGGCAAGAAGGAGAGCCACAATTAGATTGGTTCCAAAATGACAAAGCGATAGAATAATTCTTAGGTGCAAGAGATGGATTCCCTTATAATGATCACAAAGCTGGCTATGCAGTAGATCTAGACATAACTACATATTTTGGAGAGGCAAGATCTTCTCTTAATCATGACAATGATGATAAAATTGAGCACATAATAGCTGCCCTACCTGTTGGTAAAGAACAATCAATATTACTGGTAGAAGAAACTGAGGAAATCAACATCGACGATGCTGAGATGGTTTGTAACATTCACCTAGCAAAATCCCTCGATCCAGTGCAGAAAGAGAAATTTATCAACTTCTTTAAGCAAAGACCCATCAATTTTGCATGGTCTTATGCAAATATGTCTAGATTAGACCCGGAATTAGTCTTACATCACTTGCCTTTACTTCTAGGGGTTAAAAGATATACAAACAAAAGCTCAAGAAAATGCACCCTCACATTGCCTTGTTAGTCAAAATTGTGTTACAAAAATTGTTAGATGTGGGTTTCATCAGACCTATAGACTATATTGAATGGATTTCAAATCTAGTCCCAATGTCGAAGCATACTGGAGGTATCAAAATCTGCAATGACTTTAGAGATCTTAACAAAGCTTGTCCCAAAGAAGACTTTTTACTCCCTAATATAGACATCATAGTGGACTTAATAGTTGGAAATGAAATGCTATCACTCATGGATGGTTTTTTCAATTATAATCAAATCAAAATTGTGCCAAAAGATCAACCGAAGATAGCATTTACTTGTCCATGGGGAACCTATTGCTGGAATGTGATGTCATTTGGCCTTAAGAATGCAGGTACCACTTATCAAAGAGAAATGACCACCTTGTTTCATGATATGTTACACACAATCATGAAACATTATGTAGATGACTTGCTAGAAAAATCCACAACAAGGGATAGTCACTTAAACATATTGGCTAAGATCTTTGATAGATTGGAGCAATACAATGTAAGACTAAATCCAAAAAAATGTGTCTTCAGGGTAACCTCTGGTAAACTCTTGGGCTTCATAGTATCCAATCATATAATTGAGATAGATCCAGAGAAAGTTAAAGCTATTTTAGATATGCCATCACCTACTACACTCAAACAACTCAGAAGTCTACAAGGGAGATTACAATCCATAAGGCGCTTCATAGCCCAATTGGCACAAAAGTGCCAACCATTTGAACATCTTCTGAAGAAAGGTTTTACATTTAAATGGACACAACAATGCGAGAAGGAATTCAAAAAAATAAGAATATCTATTGTCCACTCCAATATCGGTTCCACAAGTACATGGGAAACCATTACTACAATACATAGTTGCAACAAATTCTTCCTTAGGCGCTCTCCTAGCGCAACATGATGAACAAGGAAAAGAGAGAGTCGTTTACTAAATTAGTAGATCACTCATTGGATATGAACTCAACTACACACAGATAGAAAGAGTGTGTCTTGCAGTAGTCTTTGCATCACAAAAATTGAGACATTATATGTTGAGTCATAAAATATAGCTGGTTGCACAATTTGATCCACTCAAATACTGATGAATAGAGAAACACTAACCAGAAGACTTGCAAAATGGGTCATGATACTTAGTGAATTCGACATTGAATACATCAGTAGAAAGGCTATAAAGGGACAAATCATAGCAGACCAACTTGCAAAAGCACCTTTACAAGACAACCATCCAATGGTGATAGATTTTCCAGATGAATCACTATTTGCACTATCAACATAGACACAATGGAAATTATTCTTTGATGGTTCAGATACAAATCATGGAGCAGGAGTAGGAATTATGTTCATAACTCCTCAAGGAGATTCAATTCCCAAATCATTCATGATTAGTTTGCCTTGTACCAATAACATTGTTGAATATGAAGCCCTGATGGTAGGACTACGACTACACTATAATGGAATATCAAAGATCTGCAAGTCTTTGGAGACTCACAACTCATCATTAATCAAGTCAATGATGATTACAATACAAAAGATGATAAGTTACAACCATACAAATAATTGGTAGAAGAATACAAGCAACACTTCACCAATGTCACATTTGAATAGATTCTAAGAGTGCAAAACATGGCAGCAAATGCAATGGCAACAGTAGGATCTCTCTTGGATATGCCAAATGATGGAACTCACTTTGAATCTCAAGTGGAAAAACTCATTGTCCTAGATTATGAAATACCATCCACTGAATATGTTTGTATGATAGTAGGACCTGAGTCTCCATGGTATAGAGATATATACGCATACCTGCATGATCAATATATACCTCCCGATCTTTCATGAAATCAAAGAAAGGCACTCATACAAAAATCATCAAAACATACAATCATTGTTGATACTTTATACGATAAAATTATAGACAACACCTTACTCAAATGCCTTGATATGGAAGAGACACAAATCGCCTTAAAAGAAGTTCATGGTGGAATATGTGATGCACATTCTTCTAGACCCGCTCTAGCAAAAACACTGTTATGAATAGGTTACTATTGGCCTATAATGGAAAAGGACGCTTCTAAGTATGTCCAAAGATGCAAGCAATGCCAAATACATGGGAATCTCATTCATGCACCTGCTCAAGATCTCCACCCAATAACTACACCATGGCCATTTTCACAATGGGGATTAGATCTTCTAGGGAAAATAAATCCTACCTCTTCCAATGAACATAAGTTTATTCTCACCACTACAGAATATTTCATAAAATGGGTTAAAGCAATCCCGATGATTTTCACAATAGGAAAACAAATAGCGAAATTTATCCTAAATTATATCATTTGTAAGTATGGGGTACCCATGTGCATCGTGACTGATAATGGATGACCCTTTAAAAATCAAGTAGTAAGTGACCTTTGTGAACAATTTAAGATCCAACAATGTTTTGCAACACCTTACTATCCCCAAAGCAATGGTCAGGTTGAGGCAACAAACAAAACTATTTTGAAAATCTTAAAGAAAGTTGTCAATGATAGTGGACGAGATTGGCATCTCCAACTAAATCCATCTCTATGGGATTATCGAACTAATATACGTACAGCAACTGGTACAACACCATTCTCTCTAGTTTATGGTGCAGAAGCCATTTTACCTATCGAAGTAGAATTTCCATCCCTAAGAGTCTCTCTAAAAAACATTATCTCAGAAGAAAACCATAGAGTCACACGTTTGCAAGAATTAGAATTTCTAGATGAAAAACAACAAAGCACTCTAAACCATTTACAAGGCTACCAAAACAGAATGAGAAGAAGCTATAAAAAACTAGTCAGCCCACGTTGCTTTGAAATAGAAGATATCGTTCTTAAAGAAAATCAAAGAAACCTTGTTGAACATGAAAAACTAGGAAAGTTTGAACCTAACTGGTTAGGTTCATTTGTCATAATGAAAGTAATTGGATTTGATGCTTATCACTTACAAACAATGGAGGGAGATTCACTCCCTGATCCTATCAACAGTATGCACCTAAAAAGATATTACATCTAAGGGTGGGTCCATTTCAAATTTCAGTACTACATTTGCATATTTATTTACCACATTGCATTATTCCTTTCTCATATAGTTGCATCAACAAAATAGGGTGATTGTTCGAGTTATTCACCTATTTGCACTGAAAGGAACGAAGGTTGTTTCATTTTCTAGATACTTGTTCATGAAGTCTTTAGGAGGCCTTTAGTCATTTATCTTCAACGCCATATTGTGATTACGCTTTATCTGTGGTTGGGTAGAGGTTCCTTATCAAGTCTTGTTACCAAAAATCTATCAATTGCTATAACTCATACATTAATCAAAAATTCTAAGTCATTACAGATATCTAGTTGGTCATGTGGCTAGCAAAAAATCCAATGTTCTGCTTCAACATCGTTGTAATTGTCATACCCAAGTAGGTTTTATTACTTACAAGTCAAGAAAAATAAAAGAAAAAATTGTTATGTCAATCTCAAGACAAAACAAACAAACAAAAATGATATATTACTAAAATATCACGCATACAAATGCGACAAAAAAGATAAAGCTTGACTATTGGAACATGCGAATAACTCCATAAGGGCTATTGGTGCCTATTGGCAATGGAGCAATATTTGAGAGATTATAGTGCATAACCTCGTTGGACCCCTAAAGGCTTGCTGGCAGCGAGGCTCTATCCAGGTTGCTTTTGAAGTTAGAATAACTCACATAGCTAGCCACATAGGATTTCAAGGGTCTTTAATGGTTATAAGAGTTAGAATGAACTCAAACACACACACATGAGCAAAAGAAGATCAAAGTTTGAAAAATTGATGGAGAAGTTTTCCGCACCTCCATTCATAAATCTTGGTTACATAGTGTGTTAGGTTGGATAGTCAAAACATTTTGGGAATGGATTGAACTCCTATCTATAAAGCATTTCGCACCTTTAGTCCAATTAGTGCATTTCAGAATGAAAGACACACACACTCATCCTTGTTTGAATAGGAACTGCATTTTCGTCATGCATCCTACATTAGCATAACCCATATCAACAATTCATTGTCTCCACTGCATTATACATCATCATGTTATCATCATAGGTCTGCATACTTGGGGGCATAATTGAAAAAATACCAAAAGCATTTAGATAAAGTCATGAAAAAATCAATCAAAAACATTCAAATAAAGTCCTGAAAAAATCAATAAAAAACATTCACAAAAAGTCCTGAAAAAAATCCTAAAAAATAAAAAACGATACTGAAAAAATCTCAAAAAATTTAAAATGATCCTGAAAAATTCCTAAACATTTAAAGCCGATCCTGAAAAAACAATCAAAAACATTTGAAAAAAGTCCTGAAAAAATTAAATATCAAAAAACATCAAAATCACATCAAAAACATTCAAAAACAACCCTGAAAAAAATAAAAAACATTCAAATATGGTCCTAAAAAAAAGAACAAAAACATTGAGAAAATACCAAAAACCCTAAACATCAGAAAATCTCTTCGAAAACAACAAACAATCAAATACCAATTTTAAAAACTTGCAATAAATTGTCTCGCAAGAATCAAACACCCCAACACATGTCCAGCAAACACTTCACACGAAGTTAAACAAAGGATACAACTAGCTTGTCAAAACGTCTGCAATCACACTGATCAACTGTCTAATCTATCGATTTATCAAACTATCAACGTGATCAACATCTTGTCTTAAACCAAATCGGTACACTCGAAACTAGATAGATTGGTCTTATATGGGGTCCAAAACTTCTGAAACCAGACATTATCAGAATCACATCAAATATATCAAAGCAAAGGCATAGTTAGTCTCACTATTGAGTTTTGTCTATTTTGGTTGACTATTTTTATCAAATTGGTGAAGATCATTGCTTTTAGCTACTCAAGGATGTCCCAAAGTGACTAGAGGAGCCATGATGGGCATGATCCTTTTCTTTGTTTGTGGTTTGTGGTTTGAACTAATGAAGTTCTAGGGAAATTTTTCTAGTGGGTGTTTGTGATAGGAGCATTCAGCTTGTGAATGCCACACATACCTCGATCCCTAGTGTAATTCCCAGAATGGAGGGTTTGTACCTTGCTTGCTACGTGTTTGTTTCTTTGCAATGAGATATCTATACATCTTGGTTCCTTATACCCTAGTGTAATAAGCTCCATTGTTATATAATAAGGCCCAATGCTGATAATGTATTGCACTACAAATAAAATAATGAAGACTTTCTCATGAAAATTTCTATCATATCATCCATTATTATATTAAGATCTGGCTTACATCAATTGATTCAGTTGATTGATTATTTTCTGTCTAACAACTATCAATTCTTCTAAGATCTTCAACATGTATTTTGACATACAAAAATATATAAGCATCATCACATTGCATCTTCATTACCATTTCATACTCATAATAATTTTTTCATCAACCATTATGCGTCACAACATAAAGCTACATCAAATCACTGCATGATATCACACTCATATTGCATTCGTCATCACAATAAAATTCCATTAGACCATGAAGTTCACAATCAAAAGCTCATCAAGAATGCATATCATATAATGTGTCAAAATACATCGTATCTACACTATAAAATTCAACACCCAATCTCTCAACCTATACTGCCTCTATCAGTAGGTACATCTCGACTAGCTCCATCCTATCCTGACGATGCTCTAGATGGACCCATCACTCCCCCACTATTATTCTGACAAGAAGTAGATTGATTGGATCTTCTCCCCATGAAAGAACCAAAACTAGGTTCCCTCTGACCCTCAAGGATAGCCCTCTCATAAACATGCTAATAATAAATAGCCTCCTATGCTGCAGCAAAATATTTATCTGCCTCGCTATGTACCTCCATCACTAGCCCAAATAACTAATCCTATGCATCCATAGTGATCTAAGACTACCTAACTACCTCATCCCTCTCCCTCTGTAATCGATCTCTATCAACAATTATCTGATCCCTCTTTATAGTCAAATCCTCCATCACATGTCGATACTGATCCCTATCCTCCATCCGTCGCTACTGCAAAGTAGAAACTAAGTCCTCTAAATGCCTAACCTAATCTCTCAATCCCTCCTCGTCTCCTTTATCCACACCTACAGACTCTGGAGCCTGGGGCATCTCCACATCATAACCATCATCCTCACCCTCATCTCCATCTCTTCTTGATGACCCTGATCCTGACTCATCACTCTCATCAGAACTGCTCATGGATGTAGTCTCTCCACCAATATCCACATCCTCCCTATCACTATCCACCTGCCCTGCGACTGCTACTATCAGATCTATACCTCCTCCACCTCTACCTCCTCCATCCCTACCTCCTCCACCTCTAACTCCTCCACCCCTATCCTCTCCACCTCTCCCTCTAGGACCCCTGCCATGTCTAATTTGCTGAGCACCAATCTGAACTATCAGATCTGTCAAAGGTATAGGCCTATGTTGTATCCACCATCCCATACACTTAAGGTATAGGCCTATTCTTGTAGACCTTGGATCCGCTACACCAAGCCGCCATCCCCACAAAATAGGAGCAAGAGCATCAAACTCAACAATAGCAACATGAGGCTATATACAAGCACCCCAATCACCAACCTCTCGAGTAGTGCGAGCAGAATAAGTTGTCATGTCTAGAATACCTTGTGCTTCCCCGAACTATCGAAGCACATGGCCAGGAAGATGCATATCAATAACCCTGTGATTACCAATGTCTCGACCAATAAGATATCTCTTATTTCGACAAAAAGGAAGATGTTAAGCATCATCAGTCCAACCAAGACAAGTAAGATAAGGTCTCCATGAGAAGTATTGTAAGATATCAATATGATGATGCCAATACAAGATGTTACCCAATGTCCTATGCCTCACACCAACAATATGTCCATAAGCATATGGTTGCTCTGGCTCTAAATCTATTTGTAATGTAGGATGGAAGATAGCAATATGTTCCCAAGCCCATGTCTGGAGAAAAGTAATACCACATCCAACTGATTTCTGTTGCAAGTAAACAACCCCATGCATCTGATGATACAAAGTCGCAAGAAGAAAAGGACCCCAAGCAAACACATGTCTATCAATAACCATATCATGTATAAAACGTCCCCATCCAATAGGAAAACCATGGTCACATCTATCAGGGATCAATAATCTAGCAACAATATAAGCAAGCACAAAGGTGAGATCATCATAATCAAAATCATCCCAATGAATGTCATAATGACCATAGATATGTAGATCCTGCTCCTCACACTCGAACAACGTACACAAAGCTGAAATACCATCATCACGATCAAAAGTAACTCACCTACCAGATATCAAAATGTGTAAAATACACCACACATCCTCAAGTGTGATAGATGCCTCACCAGTGGGTAGATGAAAAGAACATGTCTTTGAATGCCACCACTCAACCAAAGTAGTAATCATAGCCCTATTGGCCATAACCTCAAGCCAATGTGCAATATAATATAATCCAACCTATGGTAGCAAAGCAGTATCCTCTGCATCCAACTCATGATGTCGATCAAGACTATTTGGTCATGTCTGCCTAGCAAGAAGTACTAGATAATGCACCTGCATTTGGAAAATATAAAAATGAATCAACTACATCATCAAAACTACTAGGACACATAAACTAAAGAAAGAAGAAAGGCTTTTATCATCAATTGTGATTCAATAATATCATATGAAAAGAAAAATAAGTAAATGTGACATATTTATGCCAAATACAACACAAAACATTCAAATGTGATACAAAACATTCAATTGCAATACAATTTTGTCAAGTGTGACACAAAGTTAACAACTGTGACATAAAATATCAAATGTGATGAATTAAACTCAATTGCAATATATTAAAGTCAATTGCGGTAACATCGATACTCAATTGCAACATGAACAAAAAATGACACACCAAAAATGATTAAAATTTTTGCAAAATACAGACAAAAACAAGCAGAAAGTCAAGCAACTCACCATGCCACTAGTACCAGGAGGTTTCTGATAAGATTGCACTCGCTCGGATAAATGCAGCCTTGCTCTATGACCTGCCATTTCACTCCAAGGACACCAAAAGCTCTAATATCTCTAAGAAATTCTTTTAAAACAAAAAATACAAATGAGCTCAAACCCATAACAATCCTCAATTTATAAGCTCAAAAATTAGGGTTTCTTAACATAAACGCCTATGGACCCCTCCACCTTCAACATACTATTAGGAAAATAAAACAAGATCGAAACTCTATCAAACTTCATATTATCACTATCTAGCATATTTCTGAAAAACTGGTCTTCGATCCAAAAAATTTAGACCACTTTTTTTGAGAGGGCATTATACCCTAGCATCACTAGGGCATACTAGGGGAGTTTTTCTTTTCATTTTCTTTGAAACAATGTCATTTTCAGATTGTCTCAAAGAGGGGCAAATGTAGACACCTAAAATTGTCTCATTAATTCTACACTAATTATTCATCTATTTAGTTAAGTAATTCTTTAATTATTTGATTAAACTAACTATTTCTTCTAATCATTGCCCTTCAACACTTCTAATTAATCTATTTCTATTCTCAAATCATTTTAATCATATAAACTTATCTCAATTATTAATTAAATATCAATTATTTAATTAATTATGATTTATTCCATCATTAAATAATCTTTATTATATAATTAATTCTATTTCCTAAGTTCAAATAATTTTTTTAAATTAATTAATTATTCCTCCAATTCCCCAAATTATAATTCCAATTAATTTCATTTATCTCAAATTCATAATTCCCCAAATTATAATTCCAATTAATTTCATCTAATTTCATTTCATATTTCCCCAAATTCGAATTTCATATCATTTCATTTTATTTCACATTCTCAAATTCACATTTTCCCCAAATCTGAATTTCAGTTAATTTCATGTGCATTTCAAAATTTGAATGACCAAATTCAAATCCAAATTGAAAATGAAAATCAAATTCAATTTCAAATTCCTACAACACATGCTAAAATTAGAACTGATTAATCAAATCAGTTAACTTAGTTAACTCATCAATCATCCTTTTTAACTCAAAATCAACTTTTTATGACTAATCAATCAAGTGAGTTGACTAATCCATCTATTCAGTCTTCTAATCCATCTATTTAGTTCACTCTTCAATCTATCCAGTTGACTACTCAATCAAATGAGTTAACAAATCAATCAATTGAGTTCACTGATCAATCAATTTCAGTTATCTATCAATCAATACTCGAGTTCTATTTCTCACCTCCTTTGTGTTGAAAATCTATAAATTCAACCTCTTTGATCAATTTCAGTCTAGAATCACAGTCTTCAAAACATTTGTATGCAGGAAATGGGTGCAATACCTGAGAGCCACCAACCACACAAATTGGAGAAGAATAATGGAAGCACAAGTGGAGAATAGGGAATTTTAGTTAGCTTAATATTCTTATTTCCTTCATTTATTTCATTGAATTGTGTTTATAATTGGTTTAATTAGTTAAGGATTCTTGTGATTCATCTTTTTAGTCTAATTAGCCTCAGATTCCTTATGATTTCAAGCATGATGACACTCTCAGTTTGATGAAGATGCACATGATGAGTCATCTAAGATTGTTGTTGAGGACCGACATGATTGATACTGGGCTGACATGATTCATCGGCACAAGGAAGGTGAAGGTATGAAGGTTAACCAGCAAGGTAAGATATATCGGCAGGGCTAGAAAATCGGTAAGCAAAGTGGGACTGGTAGTATGAAGCATACATTGATTGTGTGATATTGGTTAGTGACCATGTTGGTTCGACATAGTGAGCTAAGATGGATGTCAACAAAGGTGCTAAGGGAAGATGTACCAGCAGGGCTACTATAGAATCGGTAGGGTTAGATGTCTGGTAGGTGTGGACCGGTTGAGTATTTGGTCAATGATCCTATCTAAACGAACACAGAGGTCTAAGTTGAGATGGATATCGATAGGGATGCCATGTGGAGTTGATGTGGAAATCTTGCAGAGGTCGGTGAAGTGTTGTGATGGTGAGGTTGTTGTAGAGTTTGTAGACATTTAAAGTTGACTGTGACTGTTATGAGTCGAGTTGCAGAGGGGTTATGGATCGAGGTAGAACACATCTGATTGGATCCATGGAGTGTACTGATCGATGCAGGATGTCTGGATACAAATCAAAGTAGGTGAAGCAAACCATCAAACCATTTATGGTGATTGACCAAAAGATTAGCCGACAGATTCAATGCAAATTGCTAAAGATGGAAGGCGTGCACTGGAAGGCATGATGTTGGCAGTGATGTACAGGCAATCATCTATGAGACATGATTTGAGGAGATTTTATTGGATATGGTATGGCTCATTGGTCAAAGAAGAAACCCTAATCATGCGAGTGTTTGAATTTGTGTTTTGGCAGGAAAACCTGGATATATGTATGCATACCAACGACTGGGAGATGACGATGTTCCATGTTGAATGTTGAAGAGTGGAGTGTGAAAGAGCGGTAGAGAGAAAACCATTTATTGACTTCATTAAAAATCATATAGACTGTGTGTTGGAGATGCAACCAGTGAGAGGGTTTAGTAGATGCTTAACCAATAAGATTAAAGCAACTAGTAAGCAGAAAAGAGGCTAAGTGCAAGGGAGAACCAATGGTGATCAAACCTGCTAGAAGGTAGCTCAGAGTGAAGCAGTTGTATGCGAGAGTCGCAAAGAAGATTCAACAGGCATAGAGAAGAGAAGGGATGAATCGGTAAGTTGAGTAATTGACAGTCAAGTGTAAAGTCTGTCAGATAAACAACTAGTAGAGGTTGAGTTAGCAAGAGAGTAGTAGAGACAGAAGGAGGCAGTAGTGAATGAGATAGAGTGTGATCCGATAGAGAGGAGACTAAGTGGAAAACAGAACACACTATTGGTAAAGTTGATGAGAAGGGAAATTGATAGAGAACTGAATCATTAGTGGTTATAAAACTTAATTATAACAGGGCTATTACTTTTGTTAGGAGATCATGTATTGTCATCACTGAGTTGGTGCCTAGTGTTGGGGTTGTAGCTCCTTTAGGTTGGTGCCCATAAATAGCAAAGGTTGGTGCTCCTTTGTGTTGGTGCACATAAACTATCAGGGGTTAGTGCTCCTTGGTTGGTTCCCTACAATTCTAATACATTGATTTCACTGTGAACCTGGATTGGAGCAGTAGACTCTAGTAGCATTTCTCACTGAATTTTTTCCCATTTTGGATTTTCCTCGTATATACTAGTGTTATGGGATGTGCCCTTGTGTATGCTTGCATTTCATTGTCTTTATTTATCTTACCAGTAGACCCACTAGGTATAGGATGATAACCAGTATTCACATATAGGGTAGATAAAGGGAAAAGTTTGTAAACCACTTATTCACCACCCCCCCTCAGTGGCACATTGTGTCTAACACAAATAATGTTGAAAACCATGTTGCTACCAAAGTTTTCTGAAAGATTTTATTTGTTGAAAGCCCCCTGCTACTTGTGTCTCATCTAAAACTGATCGAATCCATGAAATTGATACCTTTATTGTAAATAAGAAAACTTTATTGTGGATTGGTGATGCAAGTGATATTTTATTACAGACTGGGTATGAAAAGAAGGAGGAATGAAAAGACGGTGCCCCTCAAAACATGTGATGCTCAAGGTACCACTTCTATCACTAGATTTAGGATTTTTTCCCCAGTTGTAGATTGGACTTGATTTATTATGGAAGGAAAGGGGTGAAAAGGGAGGATTTATTATGAATGGCTAAGCAATCTTAGGTAGATCAATAACAATCCATGATGGGAATGGGTAAATTTATTATCGATGGATAGGTTGTGAGTGTGTGCAAAGTGAAAGGATGAGATTGAATCTTGAAGGAGGGAGGAGAAATGTCTCTACACATAAAATTTGTAACCTGGTTTCCACCATGGTACTTTCCCAGGACACCAATGAAGTGGTTTTCATCATTGGACGGATTTATTTATTTTTACTTTTTTCAATTTTTTTTCAATTTTTTTGTCACAAGGCGCGCCTATTTGCCAATTTTCACCAAGTAACGATTTTGTCTATTTTTTATGTTTTTTTTGGGGTTTTTTTGACAATGGGATATTCTAAAAACCTATGTGTAAAACTTGCGAAGGTGCATAATGTTAATCAGATCCTCTAAAGGTTCTCTATCTAGTGTTGAAAGATGATATGCACTTGATCAATAGAATATTGTGATGATGTAAGGACCAAGCCAATTTGGTTCAAACTTACCTTTCTTCTCTCTATCTTGTTGATTATTAGGATTTTCTTTGAGAGCTAAGTCACCCACCTCAAATGTGCAAAGCTTTACCTTATAATTGTAGTTTCAACGTTCCTTGACTAAATGATATGTTTCTCCCTTGATTGTCTTCCTTGATGAAGGAAATAAGGTAGAATTACTAATGTGTGGACTACACTTGCCCATATGCATGTCACCTAAAGAAGTTTGGGCATCCCTGATAACAAAGTCCCTCAATAAATCTCCATTACAGGTCCATTGATGTGATATATCACCAAAAAAGGATGGATGTGTGGAAAAATTGGATGAGGAATGAAGCCTTATGATTGCGAAAAGAAGTGAAAGTAGCATGGAATGATGGAGACTTAGGATCAACAAGAATACTTCTTGACTTATAATTTTAGAACTTTTGCCCCTAGTTATTTTGATATTAGAAGAGATCAACTCTTGTTCTTTTTTCTTCATATGATTGTTATCCTTGACTTTGATTTTTACAGAGTCCCATATCTTTTTATTTTGATTTGGACTAAAGGACTTTTCTTTTTTTTTGACTTTTAGATTTTTCTTTTCAAGGCTTGATTTTTTACTCCCAATTAGTAATGGATTTGTGATTCTTGTTGATCCACGTCTAGGAGAGGAGTGGAAATGGAATGAGTGGATGAAATGGTAAGGCTATAGGAGTTCTCAAAAGGGTTGGCGATATATTCAACAGATTCTTTGTTGGAACCACTCTTAGGACTATTGATATCAAGAGCTTCTTGGACCACTAGTGGAGATTTTCATTTACACTTAGTATCCACAACACTACATGGTTCACACATAATTCCTTGATATTGCAATTTTTTTGTAGGTTGTTCCTGTCGACTAAATTTCCTCGTAGATATTGGGAGTTGATCAACATGAAAGATATATTGACCACATCCAATGTCTTTAACTTTGAATTTTTCTTTTAGCTCTTCTTGTTTTGATGTAGAAGCTTTAAAGTATTTTGCATCCACATATGTTGATGAAGGAATAGCCTCTCGATTGACTAGAACTATTATTTATGATCCTGGTCATAGGTTATAACAATATGTAAATGGATTTGGATCACCTTTTATTGTTACTTCAACTCCATTGTAAGGGAATTTGATACGTTGATGATATGTTTATGGTACTGCTCTCATTTCATGAATCCATGGACATCCCAAAAGTATGTTATATGTGAGCTATAAATCAAGGACTTAAAAAACCACATCCTTCACAATTGGCCCAACTCTGAGAGGTAAGGTGACTTTACCCTTGGATGAGTGTTGTTCATCATCATATTCCTTAATGGTGATTGCATGTGTAGAATTCATAGCCTTTTTAAAATATCCCAATTGTTTAATAGTGTTCAATGTACAAATGTTCAAACCTGTTCCTTTGTCCATTAAGACTTGTTTTATTCATTTTTTATGGAGAAAGGCTTCAATATGTAGAGGTGAATTATGAGGTTGGGTTACAGATGAATCATTGGCTTCTGTGAATGTGAGGATATGCAGAACAGAAAGGTATCCCATCATGGCTTGAAACTGGTCTACGTTTAGACCAGTGGATATGAAAGTCTCTCTCAAAGTCTTGTCAAGAATATCTTTGTGTGAAGGGGATATGCGTAATAGCTCAAGAATCAAGATGAGTGCGGGTGTTTTCCCTAACTGATCTACAAGGTCATACTCATTCTTGGTAGATGACGTGGTTGTGGTCTTGGGTGGGATTCCTTGCAAGGTGACTTTACCTCGACAGGTTGTGACATTACATTTAGAGGTTTCATTTTTAGAGGATGAGGAAGATGGTCCAATTCCTTTTAAAACAAATTTACTCCTTTGGTTAGAACCCTCGGGAGATTTTTCATTTATGATAATGGTTGAAACATGACTATCCATTGAAATGAGATTAATGGTAGAATCATAGTCATAAGACATCTTGGTATAATTATCTTGATTATTTGTAGTTTTGGCTTTTCCTTTGTCATGTTTAGGAAATGGATCCTTGAACATCGCATGTTCTTCATTGGAGGTGTGACCATCAACCTCTATGTCACCTCTATAAATGAGATCTTGTATGATATTCGTCAATCTGTGACAATTTCCAGTTGTGTCCTTTGCTCTTGTGATACTCACAATATTCATCATCATTCCACCAATTTGGTTTTACTTTAGTCTCATATGGTGCATTGTCTAGAATTGTTATAATCTTGTTTGCTACTAATTTCTTGAATGATTTTTCAATCGATTCTCCCAATGGAGTGTATTTCCTTCAAGGTTTTAATTTCCTTTGATTTTTCACTTGATTGTTTGTATCGGATGACCTTGCACTTGGAAAAGTCATTTTTGGTTTTACAACATTTGCATCTACTACCCCGTCATTGACTATGTTCTTATTCTTGTTCCCAAAGAGGGGTTTGTCTTTCCCATTTGATTCCTATTTTTTCACTTTCAGTAGTTTTATGACACCTTAATCAATAAGGACTTTTTTTTTGCCATTTTTGTCTCAATGACCTCTTTGAAGGTAGACAAACAAGATTTTCTTAGCTCATATGCAATATCCTTGTTGACGTTTTGAGTGAACATTTCTACCATTTGTTTTTGTGAGATACCACAAGAGAATCGAATAGCAATACCTCTCCATCCCTATAAGAATGAAGCAAAAGGTTTCCCATTTTTCTACTTGGTATTATACAAGGTATCTACTAACACATTTGTTTCAATATTGTATGAGAATTTTTGTATGAAAGCTTCTGCTAGATCACTCCATGACTTAATTCTAGATGGGAGTTGGGTGAAACATTCCATTTCTTGTTCACCTAAGATTTGTGGGAACAATCTCATCAAGTATGTTTCTTTTGTTGCTACCTCGGTGCAAGATGTGAAAAATTTTCTTATGTGTGCCTTAGGATCCCCTTTACCTTTGTACTTATAAAATTTTGGTGTCACAAAATGTGGAGGCAATTGAGGCATTGGAATACTTTTATCAAACGGGTAAGGGCATATATATTTTATTGTATATTGTTTCTTTGGTGTATTAAATTGTTCCATTTTTTTTTTGTAAATCCATGATTTATTATTGGTGTTAGACAAATCTGATACCAGGAGTAAACTGAGGGGGGGAGGGGGCTGAATTAGTTTACTATCAATAATCAGAATTATGGCATACCATAACCTTTGAATCAGAGAAAAAAGAAACCAACATAATGAAAGAAATAACATGAAAGAATAGTACACACAACACCAATATTTTTTACATGGAAAACTCGATAAAAGGAAAAACCATAGTGGGAAACCCTACCCCTAATTAGATAATACTTCAGCAGCAGTATGTGAAATAATTACAATGGGGATTGCACTTGCAAATAGGCCAACCACCTAGAGCTCACTGCTCATCAAAAAAGGAAGTCCCATTGACTTACATAAACATTAGACAACAATCCAGAAAGAATGAACTATGAAAGTAGCATCTACTAATGCTTGATACAGTTTCGGTTAAGCACAAATGTTTGCCCTACAAAACAAAACCTTCTCAAACCTTTGCTAAATGATATAACCTTCTTCGCAAATAAACAACTCTCCGATAATGAAGACATAACCATACATCATCCCAATTACATGAATAAGTGACCTATAAATATAGATCATCAACCTTATTGACAAGGTCAGCTAAACCCATAATTACAAAAATTAAATCACACGGTACCACTGGACCAATATTATGATTTATGTTACATAGCATGGACCTAAATCAAGTATCCAAATAATTAAACCCACCGAAAAAATTTGTTAAGACCAAAATCCAACACACTTCACCAACCGATAGAAGCCCTCAATGAAATAATAGAAAGTTTAACTGGATCCAAATAGGACCATCATAATAGCATGCTAGCCAATTCAAAATCATAAAACACTTACAAAACAACCAAGAAGCACCTTCAGTGTGATAGAAACTGATTCCATAAGCCAGACTAAAATCATCTGACCAAATCACCAAATATTGCTTATCAGTAAAGCTAACCGGTACCAAGAAATATCAACTGGGAATAAAAAGTGACAGAAATTGAAGCACAAAATCATGAACCAACAGAATATAGCAAGCATATAACCATCTAGAATAAGCATCCAAAACCAAGTCCAAATATCTGATCATATCGGATCATAAACATTGCCAAAACCAAGATGAACACCAAGACTAACTGGGATAGGTCCAACCAAGATAGCCTCCAACCGGGATACAATGTTGAAATAAATGACAGCAATAAACCAAATCCAACATATTTCCAACAATATCCCCCTTTGGCATTGATGACAACACTAAATGTGACAAACAACCAAGTGCCAAAAAATCCCAACAATCTCCCCATGCAATGTTTCTCCAAAGATTGATTTGAAATATCTCTTCCCCTAAGATTAACATTTTTTCACATGAACACCTTCTCCCCCTTTGACATCAATGACAAAGGATGGATACCAAACTAAGAATGTTGAACCAAATAGTTGACTACTCCCCTTGAGTAGTAGCATCATCTCATCAACCCGAATCAGAAAAATATGTCTGATAAGCCCACCGGATTGATGCATTTCTGCATCTCTAAGTCTCTTTTGGAGGGTTGGCAACCCCCAACTAATCTATGAGATATTTAAAATTATCTTTAGGGAATGGTTTAGTTAGAATATCTGCAATTTGTTCCTTAGTAGGCACATAAACCAATCTGACTTCCTTTACTTCAACCTTTTCCTTCAAAAAATTATACCTTATAGAAATATTTTTTGATTTGGAATGAAATACCAAATTCTTTGACATATCAATAACATAAATATTATCACAATAAATAACAATAGGTTCATCATAACTTACCCTTATATCTTTCAACATATGTTTCATCAATAAAATATGAGTACAGTTGGTAGCAGCAGCTACATATTCCACTTCAACAGTAGATAATGAAGTGCATGATTGTTTCTTGCTAAGCCATGAAACCAGATTTTTCCCAAGAAAGGACGCACTACTAGTAGTTCTCTTCCAGTCATCCACATCTCTTGCCCAATCAGAATCTGTATATGCAAATAATCTAAAGTCATCATTTATTGGATACCATAGCCCAAAATCTGTTGTGCCTACCAAATATTAGAATATCCTCTTGACAACAATATCATGAGTTTCTCTAGGATCTTACTGAAATCTAGAAGCAATACAAACAACATTCATTATATCAATCTGAGTTAAGTATAGAAAACCACCAATCATCTATTTGTATCTACTTGTATTCACTTTAGGGGATTCATCATCCTTTGACAATTTGTAACCGGTTATCATAGGAGTACTGACAAGTTTAGAATTCTCAAGTCCAAATTTCTTAAGTAACTCCTTCACATACTTAGTTTGACAAATGAAAATGCCTTTATCAGTCTGAGTAATCTACAAGCCTAATAAAATTTTCATTTCACCAATCATAGACATTTCAAATTCATTCTTCATATCATTAGCAAATTTCATGCATAGACTTTCTTCACCTCCAAAAATGATATCATCCACAAAGACTTCAATAATCAATATGTCATAATGCTCAATTTTTTAATATAGGTTACTATCAGCACTACGTTTTCTAAAACCAAGCTTTGAAATATGTTTATCTAATCTAGCATACCATGCTCTAGGGGCCTGTTTTAGTCCATATAAAGCTTTCTTTAGTATGCAAAACATGTCCTTGTCTTCTGATAGAGAAAATCCATCAATTTTCTCAATGTAGACTTCCTCTTCAAGATCTCCATTCATAAATGCATATTTGATATCCATTTGATATAACTTATAATTCTTGTGTGCAGCATAAGCAAGAAAAAGTCTTAATACTTCAATTCTAGCAATCGAGGCATAAGTCTCGCCATAATCAACTCCTTCTTGTGAATAACCTTTGCAAACCAATCTAACCTTGTTCCTCACAACTTGGCCTTCCTCATTCAATTTATTCTTGAAAACCTATTTAGTTCCAATAATATTCTTGTTTTTAGATTTAGTTCCAATAATATTCTTGTTTTTTAGGTCTAGGAACTGATTCCCATGTCTTATTATTTTCTATCTGATCTAATTCCTCTTCCATTTTTTTTATCCAATTTTCTTCCTTACTTGCTTCAATAAATGATTTTGGTTCAATTTGAGAAATTAAACATACCTCTTCAGTAGCTAACCTTCTCCTAATCATCACACCTTTCCTTTTATCTCCAATGATCTGATCTTTAAAATGATTTGATTTCACATACCTAGGAGTCTTTGAGTTTTCTTGATTTTCTGAGTCTTTCTGCTCTTCATTTGTCACTTTTGAATTTTCTGATGTCACTAGAGTGACTAGTTCATTGTTCTGAATTGTTTCTTGTATTACCAGTTCAGGTCTATGTTGTCACTGAGTATTACACCCGTGATGCTAAGTTCGAAAACAAGCAATCCTGTGAAATATGGAAACACCTTCGAGCCTGTGGGTTGCTCAAAGTGAAGGTGAATCTCCGGAGATCGGGTCAGCTTCCTATTTGGTGAATCTCTTGTAAATACTATTGATAAGAAAAGGGATAGAAAGGGATAGAAAGCTTTGCATGTAATAAAAATATGTTCTAATGAAGGTGATGCACCAAATATCTTATCTAAAATCTGCAACCTGCTTAACTCACAAAACCTTCAACAAATAACCTTGATTGCTTCACAACTCAACTGAACATGTAGATGCATAAACATTTCCTAGAAAGGGATGAATTTAATGCATGCATGAAGGAAAACAACAAAGTTTTCACAGCTTCAAGCACTTAAAATCAACTAACACAAACTAGAACCTACAACTAACATGTATCTCCTTGCACCACAAATTGACTGAATGAGATAAATTAGAGGATAAAAATTACAGGAACTTATCAAATCATTCATTCACTAGATAATACAAGAAGTATCAAGAAGGAAATTTGTTGCTATATTACTGAAAAAATAAAGGAGTGTTGTTGTTACAAAACTCAAATACTACTGAGCTACAATGCTTTTTTGCAAAAATGTGTATGCAAAAAATAAAGAACTAGAGGGAAAAAAGATGGAGAGAAGGAATATATAGAAATCATGATGAATCCCCTTCAAAAACCCTAAAATGACTGCATGAGAAAATCCTTGGGCGAATCTGCCCCAAAAATGGCATAAAAATTCATGCACAATACTGTAAAATAATAATCTTTAGTGCTCAAAAGGACTGCCACTGATCCTACATGAAGAGAAAGTCTGCATGTCTAAATGCGAAAAAATAGCTATCCCCATGTGAAAGATGCATGATGAACTAAACTGTGACTATATTAAAAAGAAATCCCACTAAGAAAATCTTATGCATTCTCTGGCAACTACTCTCTGTGTTGAAACTTCTATTAAAAAATGGTTGTGGAAATGATCTTCCTATTTCGCAAGCTTTCCAATGGTATGTAACACTTTCATATATAGTCAATTAATAAGCATCTGCATTAATCTTTCATGTAGAAATCGTCTCCTTGCTTGGAAAGGTTTTGACCATTCAAACAACTAGTTCTGAGTCCACCGTGCAATTTTTTGTTATTGCCAGCCACTGGATCGCCTGCATTGCCCATGACCGCTTGCATTTAACTTTTTTATTTACTTCCTAGTGGGCCCCACCATTTGTTAGAAAATCCGCATGATTATCCATCGAGAAGTTTCCCACTGCGGTATGGTGACCACCGTCTGATCTGTTAGGAACCTGCTTGCTTTTTACCTCTGCTTGTTTTCTTCCTTCTTCCTAGGCCCATGGGAAAGAGCGACGCTAATGAACTTTGAAGCATTGAACCACTTTGAACCAGTGAACCACTTTGAACTGGTTCAAAGTTCAAGTTCAAAGTTGACCTTAAAAATATAGGCATCCGCTCGTCTGTATATTTTTGCCACATGTCAGCCTCTGATTTTATCGTGGGTCCACTTTGTCTGCCATCTAGACTTGGACCCTTCTTGTCACCAAGTCGCATTGATAATTGGGCAAGCAACTTTTCCTTAAGTCTTAGCGACCACCATTGGATGTGATCAATCTGCTCGATCTTTACTCTTGGTCTGCCTTGGTTTTTCATCTTCTCTCTACCATGTGGCACATCCTCATTCATTCTGAGCCCACTTGGACGAACACCTCTACTTCCACATCATCAGTCGCCAAGTCGTAGGGGATAACGATCGAGCATCTTCATCATGCGGTATAGCAATGGTTGTCGATCTATCCTCAAACTACTCGATCTTTAGCACCTTAGTAGCTCACCTCCCCTTTGTCTTTTTTGCATGTGCTTTGTTTCCATGTCACAGTGGATAATCAACAAGCTTCTTTCTATAGCAGTATAGAGATAGCCCTTAGATCTTTCGGACTACCGTTGATCTTTTCTAAACTTGCTCGATCTTTAGCACCGACTGATCTTCTCTCTTGTGTCACGTGTAAACATGTGTCACCACTTGATTGGCTCTGGAGATCTTCTTGGGCACCACCTATCTGTCGAGCCTACCATGCATCTTTCTCTGTCAGATATTCTTCTTTTGGCCAAAGTATTCCCTTAGCGATCCGTTTACTAGTCTCATCGAACCTGCAGTTTCATCGATATTATTATGTCGATGAAACTGAGCCTTTGGTGAAACCTTTTTGGGACTCATCGCAGGCAAGATTTGCTCAATGTCGCCCACTCATACCATGTCACCAACCACTGGACCATAACCTCAACTTTGGTCTTATACTCTTTGTTCTACCATGTCATCAATCGCCAAGTCACAACGATAACCCAGTGTGCATCTTTTCATTCTGACATAGCGACAGTCATTAGATCTTTGCGATAACCATTGATCTTTCTTCAACTTGATTTCTCTTTAGTCTCTTCCCACCAGCCAGTCACAAAATTAGGATGTCTTGAGATGCACACGCATGGGGTCCACTAGGCCATGAGCTGCCTCTTGCCAAAAGCTTTCAAGATTTTGACACTTGATATGTGTGTGGCTTTACATTTAAATGATGAAGAGTTCCTCCCCACTACCAATGTGGGATAAATGTTCTTCATGCCTGGAAATTGAAACCGCTTGGAAGGTCTCTAGCCTTTTAAAACCCTCTTTGGTGCCCAAGTAAAAACTTTACACAAGCTAATTGCATTTTTCTCTGAGTTTCTTTTGGCCTCAAGGTTTTAATAGCCATGCTATTTCACTTGCAATAGAGCATAATATCTCTATGATCTACAACATGTTGAGCTCAACCCTCATGGGAGCCACATTTTAACCCACAGGTTGTCTTACTTTCCTATATCTGCACATGAAGCAAATAAGTTAGAAAAAATAGTACATTTCTTCCTAGTTCATGATTTGATCTTTTCAGAATGAATGAATGCAAGCCTTCATTAGGGCACCAAATTTGACATGTGCAAAATTTTGGTAACAGTCTAATAAATTCATCTTCTAGTACGTAGTTGTATATGGTGAAAATGGATAACAATAATAACAATATTGAAAGGCTAAATGAATTCAACCACAAAACCCTAGCCTAACAATGAACAAAGATCCACCATAACATATGAAGATAACCTAAGACAATGCAAATCAAATAAAATCACAAAGATTCCTAGCCTAACAATGAACAAAGATCCACCATAACATATGAAGATTACCTAAGACCATGCAAATCAAATGAAATCACAAAGATTATACCATCACATGTCCAATAGGGTTTTTGATCTCCATTCTTCCTATCTCCATTGATCTTGCTTGATATATTTGCTCTCAGATTTTTATATGCACAAGAGCTCAACAAAGAACGGAATGTGGTTGCAAGTAGGATCGTAGTGTAGCCAAGTACTCCAAAATCAGTCATTAGGGTTTGACAATGAAGAAAGCATCTCCTTAAATAGAAGACACAATAAGAAATGGAGGGATAAGATTAAGAGGTGTAAAAAGAGAGGTCGGCTAGGATTAGAGGGTAGGTATAAGAAATACCAAAATAATGAAAGAGGTAGGTAGTGTATGAATTAAGAGATGAATGACATGTGTCATGTGTAGAAAAAGCTAATGAATTAATTAAATAAATAAAGATTTATTTAATTAATAGAAGAAGTAGGACAATTAAATAAATAAAATATTTATTTAATTTAGGAAAGGGATAATTTAAATAAATAAATGTATTTATTTAAATGAGAAATAAGGCTAGAAGAGGATAAATGAATTAATTAAATAAATAAAGATTTATTTAATTAATAGAAGAATTAGGCTTAGATAATTAAATAAATAAAATATTTATTTAATTAGACATGAAAATTTTGAGTGTCTACATTTTGCCCCTCTTTGAGACAATGCGGCTTGTCGCGTTGTTTCAAAGAAGATAAGATGAACTGATACAGAGTTGCCCTAGAATGGGAATGATATGCCCCCTCGAGAGATTGGATGAAAATGTCTGAAAAGATTGCAGACAATCTCTCGATAAGAAAGAAAGGCTAGAATGGACTGATCGGATAGAGTGACAAAGTCACGGGATGAGAAAGACTGACTCGGGAAATGAAGACGAGGGCTAGGCTAGGCTATAAGATAGACCACGGGCAAAAGACATCCTCATTGTCATCCACATCCTTAGAAGATCACAGTGCAGAGCGAGAAAAGAGCAGCAGCAGTCAGCAGCGATGGCTTTCATTCATAGATTCGACCGTGTTCGCCGATTCCAGCGACCAGCAGATGCAGGAGAGCCGGTAAGTACCCGAGAACCTCCTCGTACTTTCACGCATTTCAAGTTTTGTCATTAATGCATGCTAAGTAGCAATAAATGCACTAGGAATAGGGTAGTTAAAAAAATGCAAAAACGCGCAACCGCGTCTGTGTCAGTGCCAGGCGCGTCTGTGTCGGACAAGCGCGTCTATGTCAGGTCCAGGCGCGTCTATGCCTGGGACCGCGTTTATGTTGAATGCGGACGCGTTTGAGAATTGTAGGGGCGTTTATGTCATGTAGGGACGTCTGTGTTCCCTGGCCGCATTTGTGCATGGTATAGGCACGTTTAGGAGTTTAAAGCGCGTTTGTGTGTCAAAATGCATAGGTTGAGTCTTCTAGGTCAAATCGGCAGTTCTGTGATGAACATACGTTGTCGATTGGATAAGCTGCTGAGAGGATACACTCAAGCAGGTCCTCTAGGAAGATTAGGATAGATCAAGGCACTTTGTGATGAACAGGGAGCACCAAGATAGGCAGCACTTTGTGATGAATAGGGAGTGCGAATGTGAGTAACACTTTGTGATGAACAGGGAATGTCACACACATAGTACTTTGTGATGAACAGGGAGCACTACTAGGATAGATAGCAACACTTTGTGATGAACAGTGAGTGTCACTAGGATAGGTAAGCATATGCATTTAGATAGCAAGTAGCATTTTGTGATGAACAGTGAATGCCACGATAACTGACATGATTGATTGGTTGACTGCAGGAGTATCTGCCTATGTTGGAGTCACGGGAGAGATTCCCGTCTACTCAGAGGTTGCGACCAGAGTTGTCGATTCAGGATATGATTTCTATTGAGGAGATGGGTCTCACACATGTGCTATATGTGCCCGAGTTTCGGGCAAACATGGGTTTACTGACTGCACTGGCGGAGAGATGGCACTCCGAGACTTGCACGTTTCACTTGCCTATGGGTGAGATGACAGTGACGCTTGAGGACGTCTACAGGATTCTGCATATTCCGATCGATGGAGAGTTGATTCCATACGATCGAGATGGTGACAGGGAGGCACTGAGACGGGTATTCCAGGATCCCGGGTTGGAGATGCGAGCAGGTCACGTGGCATGGGATACCATGACCGCTACAGGTTTAGCTTTACCAGCTGTTATCGGAGGAGTCATCAGTGGTTATTTATGTCCGGACAGAGCCACATGGGGATTGGCAGTTGGCTGGGGAGGGGCATTGGAGACGCTGATGATAGAGCACACCAAATATGCATGGGGGCCATGTGTCTTGGCACGTTTGTACTATGAGCTGCATCAGTTTGTGTACCACGGATCAGTGGGCTTGGGCTGCGGAGTGACTCTCCTACAAGTGTGGGCATATGAGCACCTTCCCATCACACGGCCTATTCACTTCAGGGGCAGAGGGCATGGACGGAGTTTCATGCATTTGTACGATATGATTACATCACAGCCTCGGATTGGTCGACTGGAGCATTGGAGGCGCGTCATAGATGACATTGACATGGTTATTTGGAGGCCGTACCTGGGGTGCGAGGAGTGGGATGATGACACATTGGAGCTACCCTATGCATTCAGGAGCAGGTATCTGATTGGGCGGACGCCCTATATTCTGGAGAGGCAGCTTGTTGACAGGGTATGCAAACAGTTCGGCAGGATTCAGCGGATGCCACGAGGCTCGGGCATGTATGCCCGTACAGTCAGAGATCAGGTACAGTTCGGGCCGCTGTTATCATATGATCAGGTCGTGACACAGCTGGCAGAGATGATGCCATTACAATGGGACATGTGGCCGGAGGTAGAGGATGCAGGGATGGATGCAGAGTACTCTGCGTATTGGGCAGAGCATCCCTTTCCGAGATTGACAGATCCGGGAGAGCTGCTGGAGGGAGAGGTGGGGGAGGATGATGATGATGATGGTGGAGGAGATGGAGGCAGGGGCCGACGGAGGCGGAGGGGAGTGGTGGGGGAGAGGCGAGTAGCACCTCGGAGGGAGGGAGGACAGGAGAGAGTAGCTCAGGTGGTGAGGGGTCGAGGTGGATTGCCCCTACATGTACCAGCAGCACAGGGTCCTAGAGCACAGGGACCGAGACAGGTGCAGGGACAGGGACAGGTGCAGGGACAGGTACCTATTCAGGCACCTAGACAGGTAGAGGGGGAGGCACAGGTGTAGGCACCTGCAGAGGAAGATGAGGGTGGTGATCCTGAGGAGGATGAGCTGCTAGGGCTGAGAGAGATCTGCCAGGGCCAGGCAGACGAGATTGCAGATTTGGAGCGGGAGAGGGATCGCCTCAGGATCAAGCTCAGGGACACAGAGCAGGAGAGAGACCAGGCCATCCAGAGATATACTGAGGCCGAGACAGCTCTGAGGGCAGGGAGGCGGGCAGCAGACGATGCAGGGGCAGGCTACGCATATGTGCTGCGAGCCGGAGAGGAGATCGCCTACTGGAGGGATCTGTACTATGGTGTCGTGCCAGTGGATCAGCGGGCGAGGAGCTTCCATAGATCGTCGCGCACAGCGACGACTACGGGAGGGAGTCGTAGGAGGCAGGCATCCAGCGGTGGGGTCATGGGTCCTCCACCACCACCAGACAAGCAGGGGGATCCTGGAGTGGGACCATCTAGAGCTCAGACTCCGTCGAGGCCAGGCGGCTCCGAGGGAGGGAGTTCATCATAGCCATAGAGGGCTCCCCTTTGTATCAGTATATGTACCATTTTTGTATTGTAGACACCTGCGGGTGATTTTGTAGCCATATGATTCTTTTGACATCATTGTATCATGACACATTTTGATTATATATGAGAGATGATCCATTTTTGCGGCAGCTATATGCATGTGTACCTTATGTGATGAGATGTTCTTATGTGATGCATGTTTTATGATATGGATGCTTATATGATGTAATGCAATATATTTTTGTTCTTTTATATTGTATATGTGATGCATGATGCAAATGTGAATGTATGTAATGCAAATTAATATGATAATGCAAATGATAAATTGTGCTAACATGTGTTGTATGCAGGATGTGATGCAATTGTGATATCTATATGTATGTATGAAATGCTTATATGTGGTGATGTAGGTGCAGCTACATGAAATGCAAATGTTTTTGGTGTGTCATTATACTCAGTCATGTGATAGCAGGCTACGCGGACTCGAGAAGGACAATGGAAGTCAATCAAGAAAGGGGGATGGAAGATAGAAGATATGAACGTGAAAGAGCTTCTTGTGCGTTATCATCATTGAGCTTATTATGGTAAGATAGGTTATGACAATTGAGGCATATGTTTGACCCAAAAAGTCATTGTACCTGTTTGCATGGAGATAAGACAGTCACAAACAAGGAATGCCCCCAGTTCATACTAGACTCATAGTGTCCTCATATCCTTGGACAAGTCATAGCATTACTAAAAGACAATCCACAGACAGCAAATGCAAATAGGTGACGATACCCCATCCTCGCCTTTCTAGTCAAAGACATCCTAGAGATAGAATCTCTAGTCAAAGACATCCCGGAAAAGCTAAAAGACATGTCACCAAAATAAAGATGAAATCAAAAGAAAACCAAGACTCGACACCAACATCCACTGTAGTCCTCAAGTTTAGTGTCTCTTGTCACTTGTATAAGTCTTATTTGATTGTGGTCACAATGTTTACTTTCACAAAAAGGATAGATAGCACTGAACCATAATGTTGTCTGAGTCTGTTGAAAGATTTGATTTGTTGAAGCCCATTGTTACTGCTGTGTCTCATTTGAAACTAACTGAATCCATGAAACTGATATTTTATTGTGGAGAAGACGAAACTTTATTGCGAATCTGTGATGCGAATGTTGCTTTATTGCGGATTGTGCGCGAATAGACTTGAAGGAAGCTGGAAGAAACTGTACTCCTCGAAACATGTGATGTTCTTAGTTCCACACCCATTACTAGACATAGGATTGGCCGTAGTCACAGATAGGATCTGATTTATTATGGATGGAAAGGGATGTGAAAAGGGAGATTTATTATGAATGGCTAACCAATCTTAGGTAGATCAATAACAAGCCATGATGGGAATAGGTAAGTTTATTGTGAATGAATAGGTTGTGAGTGTGTGCAAAGTGAAAGGATGAAAGAGAATCCTGAAGGATGGAGGAGCAAAGTCTCTACGCATGGCGCTGGTGACCCAGTTTTCACCATGGTACTAACCCAGGGCGCCACCGAAGTGGTTTTCACCGTTGGACGAAATTATTTCTCTTTACTTTTTCGATTTTTCAATTTTTTTTTATTTTTTTTTTTGTTGTCACAAGGCGCCTGTTTGCCAGGTTTTCACCAAGTAACTATCTTTTTTGTTTTATAAATTTTTTTGTATTTTTGAATTTTATTTTTATTTTTTTGTATTTTTGAATTAGGATGTTCCGAAGAGCTTATGTATAGAACCTGCGAAGGTGCATGCTGTTGATAGGATCCTCCAAAGGTTCCCCTTCTGTAGTTCAGAGCTGATATGCCCCAGATCCATATATCGCTATGATGATATAAGGACCAAGCGAGTTTGGTTCAAACTTGCCCTTCTTATCTCTGTCTTGTTGATTCTTGGGGTTCTCTCTGAGGACTAAGTCACCTACTTCAAATGTGCGAGGCTTAACTTTGTGATTGTAGCTGCGACTCATTCGTTGTTGGTAAGCCTTGAGATGATTAAAAGCAGTGTGCCTTCGTTCCTCCAGTAGTTCTAGTTCTTGTAAGCGAGAGACCCTGTAGTCTTCATCGTTGATTATGTTTCTCAAGGAGACCCGTAGAGAAGGTAGCTCGACCTCAATAGGCAAGATGGCTTCAGAGCCGTAGACAAGTGAGTAGGGTGTAGCTCCTGTAGGTGTGCGGACACTTGTGCGATAGGCCCAAAGTGCAGGATTGAGTTGGATATGCCAGTTACGGCCAGCGTCGTCGACTGTCTTTTTAAGGATTTTGAGAATTGTTTTATTAGACGCCTCATCTTGGCCATTACCTTGGGGGTAATATGGTGTGGAGAAACGGTGGGCAATATGGAAGCGGTCACAGAGTTCACGAACATCCTGATTTTTGAAAGGACGCCCGTTATCAGTAATAATGGAAGTAGGAATCCCATACCGGCAAATGATGTAGTTCAGGATGAAGGTAGCGATTTGTTTCCCAGTAACTTGTGTGAGAGGCACGGCTTCAATCCACTTTGTAAAATACTCTGTGGCTGTGATAATGAATTTATGTCCATTGGAAGAAGGAGGGTGAATCTTGCCTATGAGATCGAGTCCCCACTGACAAAAGGGCCAAGGAGAAGCAAGTGGTTGTAGTTCTTGTGCTGGTGCATGTATGAGGTCTCCATGAATTTGACACTGCTTACACTTCTTGACAAACTGATATGCATCTTTTTCCATAGTAGGCCAGTAGTATCCAGTCCTGATGAGTTTCTTGGCCAAGGTAGGACCACTAGTATGCGGACCACATATCCCTTCATGCACTTCTCGTAACGCAATCTGAGCTTCGTCACTCTCTAAACATCTAAGAAGGGTGCCATCTAGACCTCGTCGGTATAGGATATCAGCTAAAATGACGTATCGAGAGGATTGGCGAATGAAAGTACGGCGTTGATTGTTCGATAGATCAGGAGGTAAGATATTGTCGCGAAGGTATGTGAATATGGGACCATATAACTGGGATTCAGGACCAACAACACATATCATTTCCGTAGGAGTGATCTCATATGACGGAATCAGCAGGTTGTCTACCAGGAACTCATAGCAGGTCTCATTTTGCGGTAGATCAATGAGCGAAGCAATTGTAGCCATGGCATCAGCAGCGCGATTTTGTTCTCTTGGTATCTGCTCAAACTCTATCTTTGCAAAGTGTTGTTTCAGATCATCTACCAGTTGTTTGTAAGGCATTAGCTTTTCATCTTTTGTTTGATAATCATCAGTTGCTTGACGGATGACAAGTTGAGAATCCCCAAAAACACGAAGTTCTTGGATCTTCCATTGAACTGCAATTCTTAACCCAGTTGTTAATGTCTCGTATTCCGCTATATTGTTGGTGCAAGGAAATGATAAGCGGTATGATTTTGGTATAGAATCGCCTTGAGGAGTTATAAAGAGTATACCTGCTCCTGCCCCGTGTTGTGTATATGAGCCGTCAAAATATAATTGCCATGACTTTGACGGTGATATTGTTAGAATGGACTCATCTGGAAATTCTGACTGTAGAGGAGCATCATCTATCATGGGAGCATCCGCCAGTTGATCTGCAATTGCTTGTCCTTTTATAGCTTTTCTGTCCACGTATTCAATGTCGAATTCACTCAAAATCATTACCCACTTGGCCAGCCACCCAGTAAGTGTAGCTTTGTTGAGAAGATATTTTAGTGGATCGATTCTGGCAATCAACTTAGTCTTGTGAGTGAGCATATAATGTCGTAACTTCTGTGAAGCAAAGACCACAGCGAGACATGCATGCTCGATTGGTGTGTAGTTGAGCTCATATCCCACCAATGTGCGACTGATATAGTAGAATGCTTTTTCCTTGCCGTCAGGTATGTGCTGTGCTAGGAGTGCCCCCAGTGCTGTCGGAGTAGCTGATATGTAAAGTAGCAATGGTTGATCTGGAATTGGTGGCATCAAAATTGGTGGGTTCAAAAGATAGTCTTTGAGCGTCTGAAAAGCCTATTGACAGTTCTCATCCCATTTGAACTTGATGTTTTTGTGTAGCAGGTGCTGGAAAGGGTTACACTTATCTGCAAGTTGTGCTATGAATCTTCGTATGGACTAGAGTCTCCCTTGTAAAGATTGAAGTTGACTGATATTCTTGGGTGGCGGCATGTCCAAGATAGCCTTGACCTTCACTGGATCAGCTTCTATTCCTCTTTTAGACACAATGAATCCTAGGAGCTTCCCGGAGGTTACTCCAAAGACACATTTCTTTGGGTTTAATCTTACCTTGTATTTTTCTAGCCGATCAAAGACAACTGAAAGGATGTCCAAGTGTGTGTCTCTGTCTATTGATTTTCCCAAAAGATCATCAACATAATCTTCCATGGTTATGTGCATGAGATCATGAAAGATAGTGGTCATTGCTCGTTGATAAGTGGCGCCTGCATTTTTCAACCCAAAGGGCATGACATTCCAACAGAAGGTTCCCCATGGGCAAGTGAATGATGTTTTATGTTGATCTTCAAGTGCAATCCTGATTTGATTATATCCAGAAAATCCGTCCATTAAAGATAACATTTCATTGCCTGCTGTGAGATCAACGATCAAGTCAATGTTTGGTAATGGGAAATCGTCCTTTGGACAAGCCTTGTTGATATCTCTGAAGTCTGTACATATTCGGATGCTGCGATCCGGTTTGCTGACAGGTACTAAATTGGAAATCCATTCGGGATAATCAATTGGGCGTATGAATCCGACATCCAATAATTTCTCTAGCTCTGCCTTGACTAGCAATGCCACTTGTGGATGCATTTTCCTTAATTTCTGCTTTACTGGTTTTGCCCCCGGTTTGACTGTTAAATGATGCATCACCAAATCCGGGTCTAGCCCAGGCATATCCGCGTAAGACCATGCGAAGTTGATTTGTCGTCCCTTAAAGAAGCTTATGAATTTTGCTCTCTCGGCCTCTGTCAATGATTGAGCCAAAAATATGTTGTGTGGAACCTCTGCTGTACCAATGTTTGTCTTTATAGTCTCCTCTACCAACATGGATGATTTTTCCTCGTATGATGCTGGGAGAATGTCGAGCCTTCCATCTTCGGGCGCCTCAGAGAGGTTTTCACCCTCAGATACGTCC
This sequence comes from Cryptomeria japonica, assembly GCF_030272615.1. Taxonomy (NCBI): domain Eukaryota; kingdom Viridiplantae; phylum Streptophyta; class Pinopsida; order Cupressales; family Cupressaceae; genus Cryptomeria; species Cryptomeria japonica. The sequence continues at coordinate 609,633,179 of NC_081408.1, read as the reverse complement.
TTTCTTTTTACTTTTTTGGAGTCAGATAGCGCCACAGTGTGGTTTTCGCCATAAGACCCTTGTTTTGTTTTTATTTTCACATTTTTGCGACTGGAAGGTCCGACACCCTCACCAAAGTATGCCACGTTGTTGAGCTCTATGGCGTATCCTGCTTTGTGGTCTCCAGGGGGAAGATCATCTCGAATGCCAAGATAGTCGACAATAGCTTCATCATTTTGAAATGTATCAAATTGTGCTGGTCCTTCATGATCCCAGTCAATGAGTTGGGGGTGAACAAGGGGAAGGTCATTAGTGTTTTCAGAGTTTGCTGGACTAATAGTGAAGATGTGGTTATATTCAGGTATGTCAAGGCAATCGTCGAGGTCATCGATGGCACTCTCCTCATCAGTTTCGATCGTGAGCGAATCCAAATTGTCATCACTAGTAGAGCCTTCTGGGACAGGTGTCCTCATCCTATGTGATTTTGACCTAGGACCTTGAAACGAAGCTTGTGCGGGATCCTTATGGGTTGGTTCTTGACCAACTCTGAACTTTTTGTAAAATTCCTCCTCCTCTGTAGGTTCATCTGGCTCTCTGAATGTTTCAGCGAGCTCATAATCACTGGAGGATTTGTCTGAACCCCATTCCCACTCATTAGAATCTGTGGAAGGATAATCCTCTTGTTGAACGTCGGCAACTTTGATTCGCCATACCTCTTTTGTTCTTTTATTATGTAGTCTGGGATTCAGAAAACCAAGCCCCTTGGAGCATTCCCTTCTTGTAGTTAGCTCAGGTTGTAAGGGCTCCATGACACCTTCTTTGCGTAGTCCGAGAGGGCTTTTTCCATCATACCCGAATCTTTGCAAAATTTTGAAGCCTTTGTCGTAGTTCTCACAGGGTATAATAATCTGATCATGTGTGTCCTCTTCAACGTCCTTATAGAGCATTTTATATAAATTTTCTTCTTCTAGTTCACCCCATTTTTGAAAGGTGGTAGGATCCCATTTGAGCATCATGATGGAGATTTTCTTGTTAGGATGTGGCCTCCCATATTCCTTGGGAGAGGTCATGACTTGTCGTAAAAACATTGTTTGATTCAAAGTGTATTCTCCCATGCCTTTGTCTTGAAACTTGGCTCTAAGTTCACCTTGTTTGGATGTCGAGGGCTTTAATGACTCAGGATCAATGTATGCCGAAGAAGGAGTAGCCTCACGATTACTGGGAATGATAGTTTCAGTATGTGACCTCAAGTTATTGCAATATATGAATGGATTTGGATCACCATTGACGGTCACTTCAACTCCATTGTGAGGAAACTTAATGCACTGATGGTATGTTGATGGGACTGCCCTCATTTCATGAATCCAAGGACATCCTAGCAATATGTTGTATGTGAGATCAAGATCTAGGACTTGACAAACCACATCCTTTGTGACTGGCCCTATTCTTAGCGGTAAGGTGACTGTGCCCTTGGACGAGCGCTCTTCATCATCATAAGGCTTGATGGTGATTTGGTTTGTAGCATTCACAGCCTTGTCAGAATATCCCAATTGTCTTATGGTACTCAAGGTACAAATATTAAGACCTGCTCCTCCATCTATCAGGACTCGCTTTATTCGATGTTTATGTATGAAGGCTTCAACATGTAGAGGTGCATTATGTGGCTGACTTATGGAGGCGTCATCAGCTTCTGTAAATGTGAGGGAGTGTGGAACGAATAGGTATCCCACCATGGCTTGAAACTGGTCCACGTTCAGATCAGTAGGGACGGCAGTATCTCTCAAGATTTTGTCAAGGATAGCTTTATGTGTAGGAGATATACGCAGAAGTTCCAAAATGGAGATGAGCGCGGGTGTTTTCCCTAATTTTTCTACAAGGTCGTACTCAGGCTTAATTGATAAAGGATTGGTATTCTTAGTGGAGGTACCTGGCAATGTAATCTTACCTCGACGGGTTGTAACATGACATTCTGAGGTAGATTCGGAGGAAGATCCCACACCTTTTAGGACAATCTTGGGTCTCTGAGGAGGATTCTCAGGATTTTTGTTTTTGATAGTAATAGTAGAGATATGATTTTCCATTGAGATGTGATTGATAGTAGAATCATAATTGTAAGGTGCTCTAGTATAATTGGCTTGATCATCTGTGACTTTGCCTTTTCCTTTGTCATGTTTTGGGAATGGTTCCTTAAACATCTCATGCTCTTGATTAGATGAATGTCCCTCAATCTCTATATCTCCTCTGTCAATGAGATCTTGCACAATGTTTTTCAATTGATGGCAATTACCTGTCTTGTGACCCTTGCTCTTATGAAACTCACAGTACTCATCATCATTCCACCAATTTGGTTTTACCTTTGGTTCATAAGGAGGAAAATCTGGAACTGTAATTACTTTGTTTGCTACAAGCTTTTTGAATACTGATTCAAGTGGTTCCCCCAATGGAGTGTACTTCCTTCGTGATCTAGAAGTTGTTTGAGTGTTCACCTGATTGTTGGTAGAACTTGATCCAGAAAAGACGAACTTTGGTCTCACTGTATTGGCATCAACAATGCCATCATTAACTGTGTTCTTGTTCTTGTTCCAAAATTTTGGTTTGTCCTTTCCTTTGAAGTCCTCTTTGTTTTCTTTGAATAGTTTGATAACTCCTTGTTCAATTAAGACCTTTTCTGTTGCTAGGCCCTTTTCAATGACATCCTTGAATGTAGACAAACAAGCTTGTCTGAGATCATAGCCAATAGCCTTGTTAACATTTTGTGTGAACATCTCCACCATTTGTTTTTGCAGGATTTCACAAGAGCATCTGCTAGCTAAGTTTCTCCATCTCTGTAAAAATGTTGCGAAAGATTCTCCTTCCTTTTGTTTAGTATTGCACAAGGTAGTAACTGAGACATCTGTTTCAATGTTGTAGGAGAAATGCTGAATGAATGCCTCTGCTAAGTCGCCCCATGACTTAATACCAGAAGGTAATTGAGAAAACCATTCCATAGCTTGATCGCCTAAGCTCTGTGGGAATAACCTCATCAAGTATGTTTCTTCTGCCGCTACCTCAATGCAAGCTGTGAAGAATTGTCTTATGTGTGCCTTGGGGTCTCCTCTCCCTCTATATTTGTCGAATTTTGGCGTTACAAAGTGTGGAGGAAATGGAGGCATTGGAATGCTCTTATCAAAGGGATAAGGGCATATATCTCTCATAGTGTATGTTGGTTTTGATGTACTCATGTCCTCCATCTTCTTTTGTAGATCTCTTATTTGTTGCTCCAAATTATTCTTGGGAGGAGATTGATTCCTTGTAGCATACCCCATGTTTGAAATGCCCATTTGAGGAGGAGCTTGTTGCATGTATGGATGATACTGATCGTAGACATGTCCATATGGAGGTCTATATTGTTGCGACATATATGGAGCATTTGGCATAACTTCATGTTGAGGGACTCCATATCTGTTTTGTGCATATATACCATATTCAATAGGCCTTTCATTTTCCATTGTGTTGCCCCCAATTTTGACATGAGGTCTCCTTGTGTCAAAATTTTGAGGATGTCCTTGAGTATCCACTTGTTTTGATTGATTCATACCTTGAGCATGTGATTGAGCATAAGGCCTCCATGATGGTCCTTGAGTGTAAGTATCATATGTTTGAGCTTGTGTATGTGGGATCTCTGGTTTTTGAAGCAAAACTGATGGTGACTCAGGCATCATATTATTCGGTCCTCTATTTCCTCCACTATTTGGTCTCCTTTGATCCATGTTAGGTTGAGTTTGTTGTGAGGGTCGACTTTCCATAAGTTGAGATAAGTCAAAATCATGCGGTATTTTAGCTCCACTTTGTGCCATCATGTTTAAAAAGTATTGACGATCTCTCCTCATTATCTCTTCAACCAATCTATTGAATTGAGGATCCATTATGGATTCTTGTATGTCTACTGATAGTATTGAAGAATTGTCAACATTGTCATTGTGCGTAGCATTGTTGTTTATAGTGTTTGCGCTTTCCACATTTGGATCGTTTCTATAAACATTCATGTCTAGTAATGTAGTGTGCTCAGGATTGTAGAATAGATCATTGTCATACTCATAAGAACTCATGTTTACGGATTCTTGAGCTTCTTTAGCTATTCTCCTAGATTTTTGAAGGTGGGTTTCAACCATGAACTAGGTGTTGACCAAGATGTGAGAGACTAGATGAAAAATGACGAGAGTATGGAAGACCAAGAGTTGTATGGAGTGTAAGTGAATCTTGAGGTGTACTTGCAATATCCAAAGTGTAAGACCAAGTATGTAAGTAGTAGAGTAGGTGTGACTTCCAAAGAGAGGATAGTTTCTCTTGATGAGGTAAGCTGACCTTGACTCTAAGTAAGACCAAATGAGACCCAAAGGTAAGAAACCTTGATGAGGGACCACTTAGCAAAGTGTAGTTGTATGTAGTGTGTTGAAAAAGTATGATGAGGACAAGCAAGTGACCTTTTGACTCAAGTTTAGACAATTGTGAATGTAATGAGAGATGTAAAGCAATGAGGGACTGTGTGAGACCCAAAGATAGGTTGAATGCTAGATGAAACCTGAAGAGACAACCTAAGAAGCTCAAGTATGCCGAAACTGATTTTCTTTGTTTGCTTGACTGTTAAAGTTTTCAAATCCTGACACAGACGCCTCTGTATACTTCACAGACGCGATTATCTGACACAGACGCCTCTCTGTTTGACACAGACGCTGATAAAAACACAGACGCTATTCTGTATTTCACAGACGCGCTTATCTGACACAGATGCAGTTTTAACAGACACAGACGCGTTTCTGTAACCTTAGTGCAATTTTTCCTATCTGTGAAGTTGTCTTATTATGACCAAATCTGATTTTTCGACTGTTTTTCGTGACAAGAGAACACAATGTTGATGACTCAATGTTTGCAAACTGTTTAGACTCAAAAAGTGTGTTGTTTGATGTAAAAAGTTTTTGCATACACTTGAAGACACAAAAGACACAATGTTTTGCTGTTTTGTCTTGAATGTTTGAGTGTTTAGCATAAGACAAGCACAAATCTTAGGGCTGGCCAAGACAATAGTTGTTGATCCCACATAGGGTTTTACCCCCGAGGCTACGCTATTCAGAGCGGATACTTAGATGCTTGACCTCACTGGCTCCACCCTCGGCACTCACTTCTCGGGTCAGCCAAGCATCAGTCCCCATGAAAACTCCCCATGGCGAACTTTGTATCTCTACTAAGAACCGTATGTGTGTGGGCCGCTACCAGAGGTCCGACCTCCTGCCTCAACAACTAGAAGGATTTGGGCATCTAAAACAAAGAGGTGCTAGTAAGGGCATCCGCTCGTGTGGCCATACATGCGGCACTTTCAGCTCTGTAAATACAGAAGGCTCCCAGCCGGTAGGGGTTACGCCCTACAAATGATCAAATAAATTTGAACAAACGGGTTTATGGGGAGACATAGTGTCGGTATGAACTAATCAGCACGTTATTCATAGTTTTCACCATGAATACATTTGATTATAGTGGTTTGGATGAGGTGGGTTTTCCTCGCTACCACTTGGGTCGTTCTCTTCTCACTAGTAGTCCTAATGACCACACAGGAAGACAGGCCCTCTAAAGATTAAACAAAAAGAGCCTATTGCTCAAGACACAAAAGACAATGATTCACTTTTAGTGCACCAATGGAAGTGTTTGCTAAGCTATGAAAACAAGGCACACAACAAAACTACAAAACCCTAGCCAAGGCCCTGCAACAAAATTGTTAGTAGTTTGGGTTGTTTCAAATGATAACCCCTTCCTGCAAGCACACAAGTTAGGTAAATTTTAGAAAACCCAAAAGACTTTGTGAAAAGGGGCCTTCAACAAAAATGTTTTTGCCTCCAAAACAAGCTGCACAAACCAGGTTAGCTAGATCTGCAAGGATTAGCCGAAAATAAACCAGATCTAAAACCCTAAGTACAAAATCTGAAAACCCGAATCAAAGAAAATTGACAAACTTGCAAAACAGAAAACACAGACACAGTTATACCAGACACAGACGCGTCTGTACGACACAGACGCGGCTCTGTAGTTCACAGACGTGCTCAGAGATCACAGACGCTGTTGAATGACGCAGACGCAATATGATGCATTGCAGACGCGGTTATGAATCACAGACGCACCTTTCGGAAACCTGCAAAATAAAAACTGACAGAAACACAGATGCGATTCCCGATATCGCAGACGCTTTTGAAACACAAAAACGCGATCCGAACACTCGCAGACGCGGAAAAACCTAAAATATCGTCGAAATTGTCCGATCTGCAACTTCAAAAATGCAAAATCTGCAACAAAATTGTTAAATGCAAAGGGACAAGAGTCCCACCGGGCGTGCCAAAATGTATATGGTGAAAATGGATAACAATAATAACAATATTGAAAGGCTAAATGAATTCAACCACAAAACCCTAGCCTAACAATGAACAAAGATCCACCATAACATATGAAGATAACCTAAGACAATGCAAATCAAATGAAATCACAAAGATTCCTAGCCTAACAATGAACAAAGATCCACCATAACATATGAAGATTACCTAAGACCATGCAAATCAAATGAAATCACAAAGATTATACCATCACATGTCCAATAGCGTTTTTGATCTCCATTCTTCCTATCTCCATTGATCTTGCTTGATATATTTGCTCTCAGATTTTTATATGCACAAGAGCTCAACAAAGAACGGAATGTGGTTGCAAGTAGGATCGTAGTGTAGCCAAGTACTCCAAAATCAGTCATTAGGGTTTGACAATGAAGAAAGCATCTCCTTAAATAGAAGACACAATAAGAAATGGAGGGATAAGATTAAGAGGTGTAAAAAGAGAGGTCGGCTAGGATTAGAGGGTAGGTATAAGAAATACCAAAATAATGAAAGAGGTAGGTAGTGTATGAATTAAGAGATGAATGACATGTGTCATGTGTAGAAAAAGCTAATGAATTAATTAAATAAATAAAGATTTATTTAATTAATAGAAGAAGTAGGACAATTAAATAAATAAAATATTTATTTAATTTAGGAAAGGGATAATTTAAATAAATAAATGTATTTATTTAAATGAGAAATAAGGCTAGAAGAGGATAAATGAATTAATTAAATAAATAAAGATTTATTTAATTAATAGAAGAATTAGGCTTAGATAATTAAATAAATAAAATATTTATTTAATTAGACATGACAATTTTGAGTGTCTACAGTAGTCATATGATTTGATCTGATTACTGCCATGCTCATCCACCTTGACATTTATGATTTCAATTATCCGATTCAATCTTTTGTTAAAACATCTATATTCTTTGCTCTTAGTAGAATATCCCAAAAATATTCCTTCATCACTTCTAGGATCAAACTTTCCTAATGAATCATCTCTTCTAATGTAGCATTTACTTCCAAAAATTCTAAAATATTTGACAGTAGGAGTATGACCAAACCATAATTCATAAATATTCTTATTGGTATCACCTTTATGTGTACTATGTTGAAAGTGTATACAGTTGTATTGACAACTTCTCTCCAATAAATATCAAGCAGTCTAGCTTCTCTCATCACTTTTCTTGTCGCATCAAATATGGTTTTGTTCTTCCTTTCCACCAATCCATTATGTTGTAGGGTCCTAGGTGTAGAAAGTTGTCTTCTAATTCCATTCCTCTCACAAAAGTTGTTGAACTCACTCGATGTAAACTCACCACCATGATCTGATCTTAAACATTTTATCTTCAGTCCTATCTTAGTATCAACCATGGATTTAAAGAGGAATTTCTCAAGAGATTTAGATTTTTCTTTAAAAAATGTTACCCACATCATTCTAGAATAGTCATCAATAAGTAACATAAAGTATCTATCACCTTGAAATATTTTAGTCTTTGTCAGTCCACATAGATCAATATGAATAAGATCAAAAATTTCATTAGATTTATCATGTATACTCCTAAAAGAATTCTAACTTGCTTACCCATTTGACATTCTCTACATACCAGATTATGAGGATTAACCATCTTGGGAAAATCTCCAACAGTCTGTGTTGAACTGATCTTCACTATGCAATCAAAATTTGCATGACACATCCTCTTATGCCATAACCAACTTTCATCGATCTAAGAAATCAAACAAGCTTTCTCACTAGAGTTCAAATGAAAGATGTTACCTTTGGTATGAGTTTTGGAAGCAATTTCCAATCTAGGTCTATTGATGATCTTACATTTTTCATCCTTGAATTGCAAATGAAATCCTCTATCCACCGTCTAGCCTACACTTAAATATTATTCTTTAAACCTTCAACATAGTAAACATTATCATTATTAGTCTTACCATCCAATGATATTGTCCCCTTGTATTTCATCCTACATGCCTTGTTGTCTCCAAATCTGACTGCTTCGCTATCAAATTTTTGCAGCGTTAGAAATTTCCTCTTGTTGTCGGTCATGTGATATAAGCATCCACTGTCTATAACCCATTCATCCTTTTCTTCAATTTTAGCAGCCAAATCCTTCTCCTCAATATGAGTTGCTTTAATGATAGGTTTTGGAGAATCATCCTTGATAGCAATGAAGACCCAATCTTTACCAGAGGAAGCTCCATTACCGGATCCACTCATGGGTTCATCATCATCATCATCATCATCATCATCATCATCATCATTAGTAATACCAAAATCATCATCACCAGCATAATACCATTATTTATCTATATTGCTTCTAAATCTAGGTCTTCTCTGATAGGCTTATAACTCTTTACAAATCTTTCATGATTCCTAGTAGCTCTTTTAGGGCATCTAGAAGCAAAATGACTAATCTTATTGCATGAAAAACATTTAAAAGAGACTTTTGCTTCATACTTACTTGTAGTTGGTCCTTTAGGAATTCTTCTAGCAATTAGGGCTTCTAGCTCTTCAAGTTCTCTTCTTCTCTTTCAATGTCCTCCATGTCTTTAGCATACATTTCCTTCCAATCTATCTTTTGTTTACCGGAGGCAAACACTTGGAATGCAGTCTCAATTTTAGTAGCACTCTGATCTCCAAATTTTTCAAGTTCAAAAGCAGTGAATTTCCCAAGTAATGTATCTCTGGTAATAGGGGTACTTAACATAGTCTAGAGTTCATTGATGCAATAGCCTTCATCTTGTAAGCCAGAGGTATAACTCTTAGAACATTTGACACTATCTCATCCTCACTGACTAATCCACCACAACATTTGATACCCATGACAATATCATTCACTCTATCCATGAAATAACTAATCTTCTCATCTTCTTCCATCTTTAAAGTTTCATAGCTTACCCGGAAACCTTCAAGTTTTGCAATCTTTACTGCCTGGTCACTTTCATAAAGAGTTTCAAGCTTCAACCAAATCTTCTTAGCATTCTCCAATTCTATGAAATTTAATAGCTTTTCATTAGATAGGGCACTCAACAATGCTTCTTTTTCTAACATCATTTTCAGCTCTCTTCAATTCATCAACAGGTACTGGTGTTCCATAATTAGGATCATGAGGTATATACCCTTTCTCTCCTCTCTCCCAAACTTCATCTCCAAGATATATGAGATGAATATTCATTCGCTCTTTCCATATTTTTTAATTTGTACCATCAAATATCAAACTCTCCTTCCAATAGGGATTGAATGTAGAACTCGATGCTAATGTAAATTAGATCTTCTCAAGTGGTTAAGCTTTTGCAGAGAGGACCTTGCTCCAATACCAATTGCTAGATAGATTTGATACCGGGAGTAAACTAAGAGGGGGGTGAATCAGTTTACTATTAGTAATAAGAATTATAACATATCATAATCTTTGAACCGGAGGACAAATAAACCAACACAATGAAAGATAGAACATGAAATCATAGTACACACAACACCAATATTTTGATGTGGAAAACTCGGTAAAGGGAAAAACCATGGTGGGAAACCCTACCCATAATCAAATAATACTTCTATAGTAGTATGTGAAATAATTACAATGGGGATTGCACTTGGAATTAGGCCAATCGCCTAAAGATCACTGCTCATCACAAAAATAAGTCTCACTAACTTACATAAACATCAGGCTACAATCCAGAAAGAATGAATTGTGAAAGTAGCATCTACTAATGCTTGATATAATTCCAGTTAAGCATAGATATCTACCCTAAAAAAAAAAACTTCTCAAACCTTCTTCAAATGATATAACCTTGTCGCACATAAACCACTCTTTGATAATGCAGGCATAACCATCCATCATCCCAATTACATGAATAAGTCACCTATAAATACAGATCATCAACCTTATTGACAAGGTCGGCTAAACCCTAAACCCATTAACCCATAATTCAAAAATTACATCACACGGTACCAATGGACCAATATTATGATTTACATTACATAGCATGGACCTAAATCAAATATCCAAACAATTAAATCCACCAGAAATTCCATTAAGACCAAAATCCAACACGCTTCACCAACTGATAAAAACCCTCAATGAAATAACAAAAAGTTTAACCGGATCCAAATAGGACCATCATAATAGCACGCTAGCCAATGAAAAGTCATAAAACACTCAGGACACGACCAAGAAGCACCTTCAACATGATAGAAACCAATTCCATAAGTCAGACCAAAATGATCTGACCAAATCACCAAATATTGCTTATCAGTAAAGCTAATCGGTACCATGAAATATTAACCAGCAACAAAAGCGATAGCAACCGAAGTGCCAAATCATGAACCAATAGAATATAGAAAGCATATAACCATCCAGGATAAGCATCCAAAACTGAGTCCAGAGATCTGATCATATTGGATCAAAAACATAGCCAAAACCAAGATGATCACCAAGACTAACTGGGATACAGTGCTGACATCAATGACAACACTAAACCAAATCCAACATATTTCCATTAGTTGGAAGTCATTCTTGGGTGGTGTCTTTTCTATTTGAGCTAGTCCCATGCTTAAGCCATTGGGCAGAGGAGGAGGGATATAATGCATATATGTATGGTATTGATCATAGTTCATAGATGTGTTCATATGGAGGAGGGACATAGTTGTAGCTTGGATATGGACCACTTGATATGGTATTGTAGTGAGGACCACTAGGTATAGTTCGATACATGTCAGGACAATGAGGATAGGAGGCATCATAAGATTTATCTTGAATATTGGCCCAAATTTGACATGGGGTCTCCTCATGTCATAATTTTGAATGTTTGATTGAGTGTAATTGTATGCATCGATATGATCTTGGGTATTATCATGGTCATGTGTAGTGGTATTTCTTCTGCATGGAAAAGGACAATTGTGGGGTTGTTCATGAGAGGTCCTAGTAAAATTGGCATGAGCATAGGTATTGGGAACTTCTGGTTTTTGAAATAAGGATGAAGGTGACTCAGGCACGAGACATTGTCTTCTATGACCACAACTACTAGGCCTCCCAACCCTCGTATTATCGTGATTTTCTTGATTTGGATCATCCTCCAAAATTTGTGACATATCAAAATCATGGGGTAATCGTGTTCTACTTTGTGCCATAACTTGGAAGAAGTATTGTCTATCCCTTTTCATGATCTTTGTTGGTATTATGGATGTGTTACATTGGTTTTTTCATTGATGCCAACACTTATCCTTCTAGAGATCTATATTGTTGATTTGGCAGTATGGTTATATTGGTTTACTGTTGAACTGACAGATTATGTTCACCAAAAAGGTCAGTGACTTATGTACAATCACCGGTATATCGTTCACTGGCATAGATGATGACTTGTTATTATCTGGAGATCACTTGATTATGTCAATGCAACATGTTATGGAGATGATTTATTTTTTGGATATTATTGTAAATATATTGAGCCGACATGTTGTATCACATCAAGACTTATTTGTAATTGATTTAATTGTAATATTCTTAGTGAGCTGACCCACACATTTGGCCTTACGTTTTGTATAAATGTAAGATCTCATTTGTGAGATGAAGTATGGTATTGTAACTTGGTATGTGCAAATATTGAAGATCATATGAGCAGATCATAGAGCAAATCAAGCAGACATCATTTGAAGGTTCAAGGAAGGTTTGAAGGTTTTTATCAGATCTTAAAATGATGTTGAATCCAGCATTGCAGATGCACTTTGAAGCAGTACATTATTCTAGGATTTAACCATCCTGTTGTAGTCATTAGACCCTGTTGTTCACCAAAAGTGATAACCCAAGAACACCTGCAATCCTTCTATGAAATGGCCAATTTTAGTCTACAAAACACATCAAGGCTTGGACAACATAACAAGGATATGAATCCTTCTACTCTTCAGGCTCTGGAAAACCTAGGTGGGTATACCTTTGATGCTTAGAATTAAACCTATTACACACCTATGACAGCATCAACATAAACAGATAGATCTCACCAGGGCTCCAAAACAAGTAGTTTATTGCAGATGGGCTAGATCTACACATAAAACTCGACTATGCTTGAGCATGAGATAGATGAAACATTTCAAAACATAACATACACTAAAGATATTCTGATTGGATTTTAAATTGGTTTGAGAACCCCCTTAACTACAAGATCAGTGCCTTATCCAAGGGCAACAGAGTCATACATCAAACTATAAATGAAAGCTTTGTTTGCAAATCCATCTTCATTATTAAATATTCATGCATTAATACCTTGCATAAATGCATTACTGAGATCATTCACAAAATCATCAGATCTTGAAACTATATTCCATTATTCATGATTTATTACAAAATTTAAATCCTTCCTTGAAGAATCCCTGCAAACAATCATAACTATCTCCTTGAGATAACAAACTTCATCCTCCTTGAGGATTTGATTTGATAAAATGGAAATACAAATCTAGAGACAATCTTGTGTGAATTTATGTATGCCTTACATACACAAGAACCTGCAACTAAGAACACCTATAGCAAGAATTGAACTCCGTTACTGAAAGAGAAGCCCTGCCCTGTACAATCTTGAAGAAAACTCAGAATTGGAAGCCATGAAAATATGGAGCCATTCTCCAAATTTCTGGAACCCTTACAACTAAGAAGAATTGGGAATAAGAAGGAAGAGGGAACAAATTAGGTCTGCAACTGAAATTGCCAAGTGTCTCCTCTCTAACTGAATTTCACTCCCATGGAAACTTCTCTCGAAATATTTGATCTTTGTTGAAACAAACTCCATTATTGGATTCCTTAATCCAAGAGCTTTCCAGAAACATATACTACATATTTTGGCCAAAAATTGAGCCCTGGGCGAATTAATTCCTCATGTGTGCACATCATTTAACTTTTTCATTTATTCATATAGTCTGAACTATATAATTAACATGCATTTAACTTTGATTTTTGCTCTAATTGTGCTCTGATGCCTTGCCACATGGCGGGACCTGATTGGTCGATGGGGTCCACTAGGTGCCACCTCAGATGACACCTCGTCACTCCGCCACATGTCCGCTTGCTTGTCATCCACCTAGGCACCACCTCTGTGCCACATTATCACCACCGGGATGGGACCTACCTACTGGACATCTGACTATACCTGCCATGTCATCACCACCTGGCTTTCGCCATTTTGCATTTCGCCTTTCGCCATTTCGTGGCCTCTAACGTTCGTGCATCTTCGCCTCATGAAACCACGCGGACCGTCGGCTCAACCCAGACTTGCTTGATCTTTACCACTACTGCATTTTCGCCAACTCGTTTTCGCCATTTCATAGCCTTTAACGAGTGAGCACCTTCGGCCTGCGAATCAACGCTCTTCGTCGGATCATCTCGGACTTTCTCACTGGTTAAGTCGGCCCTCCTCTGCAAAATTCGCCCTCTTGCCTCAGGAAGTGTGCTCGTGTGGGGTCCACCTGTCGCCATCTATCATCTCCTTCAGTTGCCTTGGGATCTGCACCCACGTGTGGGCCCACCTTGGGCGCTCATCAGCACCTTGTGTCAAAAGAATTGATGGCTTTGACATATTACATTAGTGGAGATTTAGATTTTAATACCAAAAAGTTACCCTCCACAATGAATGTGGGATAGTGCATGATACCTGGGAATGCATTTTGAAGCAATTTTTGCAACTTTAATGGTGTTTTCTATGCATTTAATTGAAATTTTGATGCCCAAACACCACATAGGGGAGGGAAAATGCTGGCAAGGTCGTGGGCATTGGCTTTATTCCTACAAAATGCATTTTCTACATACTTAATGTGGCTTCCAAATAGCTACACAGAGGGGGTTTCTATTGCTAAATGCATTTTACTATTTTAAATCACCCCCAATGCCTTCTTACCATCAGCTCACTCATCACTGAGGCTTCCATTTGCATTTTTTATGGTTTCCATACACCCACGTGAGGGAGGAGAGACTGTAGTTTTACATTGCCATCCTCATTTTCTTTGTGTCTTAAACACTTTGAAGGCTTCCATACTCCTCTTCCACCATCCATGCAAGGGAGAAACTGGTGCTGCATTTGCTTGTTTTCATTTTGTGCCAAAGGCTTTCATGTGGGGAAAGGGGTTTGCTGCATTGTCCAATCATGGAAGGAACTTGGCTCATGTTTGCAATTCCTCAAGACTCCAATGCTGCTCCTCCACCATCATCCATGTCACACAAAGGGGAGGGAGATTGGATTTACACCTGCTAAAAGCATTATTTGAAGTTTTTTGTGGCTACTGCTAGAGGGAGAGCACGTAAGAGAGGAGCTACAGCTGAAGTTTGTTTGCATTTACTTTGGCAGACACCACGTAAACCCCTCTCTACACTACTCCAGACATTATGGAGCCCACAAACCTACCTTGGACACCAGCCATATTGCATTTGTTTGATTTGTTTAATGCCTTTTCCTCCTTCATGCTTGCTAAAGTTTTATATACTCCTTCCAGCATGCTCACACAGAGAGATGTTAGCATGAAAATTGCACATTTGCATTTGCATGAAAGCATCCATGCCTCCTTAACCACGTAAGGAAGAAAATATTTGGCTCCATCTACCAATTGCACTTGTAGATTAAAGGTTTCTATGCCTCCCTTTTCAAAAACAATAGAGTTCAATTTTAATGACCTTTGTCTAGAATTACTCAGAACTCCTTTCACCCCTATTGGTCTAGAGCTATCTGCTGCTCCTTGCACAAACTTTCAAATACATAGCTTCTATTGTCTAAACGTCAAAACATTCCTCTGATTCACCCAGAGAATAAACATTCTTTTGCATTGCACGGGAGGGTTTATGCTGCTTGAATTCGCCATTTGCATTTGTTTTGAATCCCTTAAAAACACCCTTTTCAAATAACCATGCAAGGAACATATTGGAATTACATCTTTCTTAGTTCACCATAGTGACAAGACATAAAGGATCAAAATGTAAAGACAGAGCTGGTAGTAATGGCATTTTACCATAAAATTAATGCACGGGCATGAGCCGGGTTGGGCCCCAAAGTGGGTCCGACTAAAAAAAAAATCATTTTCATGCAACTAACCTCTGAAATGATTCAAGAACCTTACCCATACCTCTGGAAATGATCAGCATCATTTTTGGATCATCAGACTGAATTTTGCAACCTTCAAGCAATTACGCCACATTTACGCATTTAATCGCGAAGACGTATTTTTCAAGCCAGTCAAAACACCTTTCTGGAGCTTGCCATCTGATAGGCGTGTACTCTAATATAAAAGCATGAAATCTAACAAACAGTTTCTCAAGATGAGTTCTGAGTGAAGAGTTATTAATCAGCGAAAATGACCAACTGACTTTGTCGGCACTGCGGACCTGATGAAGTCAATGTTCTGGCAACACATGACGCCTTTCTCAAAAATATCAAACGATCTCCGTAGGCCCTCAAATTTGAAACATAGGTACCTTGAAGTACATACTAAATCTTTGAATTCTCAGTTCAACCAAAAGCCTAATAGGATGCAAATGGCGCGCTCATAAAAACAACTACTTTAACTGATGTAGCACTGAAAGTATAGATAATTGAAAACGATGGCTAAATGAGCTCTTTTGAAAACCGATCAAACGGATTGACAGAGGCTTGAAATTTGAAACGTAGCTCATCATTTATACCAACATTAGCCTGAAACAAACATTATGTCATAACTCTTACTGAGGCAACTTTTACACTTATCCAAAATAGGGCTCCGAGTAGGCACTAAAACAGGGACTTGTCAAACCACACAAACTGCAAACGGATTTATCTTCAAAAACTGAGCAAATGGATTCGTTAAGAATTGAAAATTTGCAGGCTAACTCACATTTATGCATACAATTGAATCCATTTTGAAATTCTTCATGACAATAAACAGGGTAAAAGGTGTAAACACCCAAAGAAGGCTACTCAATAAAATCTGCATTTGTGCCTAAAATGCACTTTTAGCTCACCCCTCAAAATGGGTACCTCATAAACTTATCCAAATTGAATTTTGAAAGTTGCACATCACTGCATAGGCCAAATGAAAGGTGTACAACAAGTTTCCAAAGCCTTACCCCCTGAAAATCAACTGGCTCCATTTTACCCCCTCTCTAACTAGGCCTTTCAAACTGACTCATTTTTATCATTTTCAAGGCAAAATTTTGAAATGGGCCTCTAAACTTTGACTCAAATTTAATGAGTCCCAACAGACCCCACTTGTATACACATACTATCTATAGTAGTATCATCTAATTGTGGGTAAGGTTTCCCACCGTGGTTTTTCCCCTTATAGGTTTTCCACATCAAAATATCTGTGTTATGTGTTGTGGATGTTGTTTCTCTTTCTGTTTCATGCATTAAGTTTCAACGGTATTGATATAAATTGCTAATTTGTTAACTGACATTAAGTTTGGTTTGCCGGTATTAAGTATTAAGTTAAATTAATTTATAATTGGGTTGAAATTAATTGACAACTGATTCACCCCCCCTATCAGTTGTCCTTCCAATTCCTAACAATTGGTGTCAGAGCTAAGTCCTCTTTTTGTAGAAGTCTAACAGCTTGAGGAGATCCTATGGCAATGAACATTTTCAAGAAGGACAGTCCTAAACTTGATGGAACTAACGATGGTATATCAAAGAGATATATGGGAACTTACAAAGAATGGCTATGTTGGTCCTACTCTGAATCAACCTAATCCACCGAGAATGGCATAGAGAATGATTGCAAAGATAGAGAAGTACTTCTAAGTGCATTATCATATCAGAAAATTATGGGATTATCAGACCGATCTACTACTAAATATATTTGGCATAAATTGGAAACATTGAATGAAGGAGATACCACTGTCAAAATTGTAAAACCGGAATGTTACCGGGTCAGGTATGAAAATTTGAAAATGGAAGAAGATGAAAGAATTTCTGCTTTTATGGAAAGAGTTAATGAAATTGTTTTAGGAATACAATGTTGTGGAGGTTCCTTAAGTGAAGATGAAATTGTTTCTAAAGTTTTAAGAGCTTTGTCGTTGGCTTACAAAATGAAAGTAATTGCTATTACTGAGTTGATAACAATGCCTAATACATCAGTATCTAGAGATACCTTGGTTGGAAAACTTTCAGCATTTGAGCTTGAGAAATCTGGTCATGTTGCTACAATTAAGACAAATTTAGCCTTCGAAGCATCATCATTTGCAGCATCATCATCTAACAAATCTGATTGGAAATAACTTTATGGAAAAGAGCTTGAAGATATCAAGAGGGAAAATGAAGAACTGGAAGAACTTGAAGCACTATTTGCAAGGAAGATGCCTAAAGGTCTAGTTGGACGTAAGTATGAAGGTAAATCACCATTTAAATGTTTTAGTTGCAATAGAGTTGCTCACATAGAATCTAGATGTCCTGATAGATATGCAAGATTGAGAGAGGAAGCTAAAAGATCATATAAGCCTAACCCTGAATATCAAAGATATAGATTTAAGAAGAATAGAGATAAATCACATTACTATACTTATGAAGGAGTTACAGATGATTCTGATGAAGAACCGACAGACAATGGATGGGCATTTGTTGCAATAAAAGAAGATCAACTGACACCTACTGTCCCACTGGTAGAGCAGGCTCTGGGAGCTAAAATTGAAGAAAAAGATGAATGGATCATTGATAGTGGATGTTCACATCATATGACTCATGATAAAAGTAAATTCTTATCTTTTCAGGAATATAATGGAGGTCTAGTATGATTTGGTGATGATAAAGCTTGTTTAATCAAAGGAAAAGGCACTATATCTTTGGATGGTAAGCACAATACTGACAATGTTTATTATGTTGAAGGTTTGAAGCATAATCTTTTGAGTGTTGGTCAATTAGTTGAAAAGGGATTCTAGTTACAATTCAAGAATGGAAAATGCAAAATCAAAAATAGAATTGGATTGGAAATTGCAATTGGTAATCAGACTAAAGGTAATATATTTCATTTGAATAACAGTGATAAGACATGTTTGATTGCACATATTGATGAAAGTTGGTTATGGCATAAGAGACTCTATCATGTAAATTTTCATTGCATTGTAAAGATCAGTTCAACTAAGGCAATAAGGGATTTACCTAAGATTGTGAAACCTCATAATCCGGTATGTAAGGAATGTCAAATGGGAAAACAAGTCAGAAAAACTTTTAAGAGTATTGCTGAGAAATCCAATAATGTTCTTGATTTAATTCATATTGACTTGTGTTTCTGACAAGAACAAGAAGTCTATAGGGAGATGATAGTTCTGATACTAAATATGATTAGTATAGATGCCAAGCTAACAATATGAGAGGGGGGGGGTGAATCATTCAAACTTAATCTTCAATAAAAACAACAAATTCAACCTCGGTAACCTTATCAAAAAAATAGTAATGCATGCAGACCCATAAATAGATAAGATCACAAACATATAACACTAGATTTAATGTGGAAACCCAAATAGGGAAAAACCACTATGGGATTTTGGACCCACTAAGAAATATACTCTTCTAGAGTATGCTCGGTTAAAAGAAAATCCTATTAAAGATTACAAACACATTGCTAGATGTGACCCGGTTAAGAGATTTCCCTCAGATCTGTTAGGATCTTCACCTTGTTAGAAGTGACCTTGTTAAAGGATTTCAAACACTCAATAACAATGTCACCTTGCTAGAGGGTTTTACAAATAAGACTGTTAAGTCCACTCAGTTAAGAGATTTTCTGCTACTTCACAAAATAACAGTAATAAAATATGTCTGCAACTTCACATCTAAAAATGCTAAAGCAGATTCTTTTTTGCTCAATGCAATCTATTCATAGGACTTATCTTGTCCTTATGTTGGGCTCTATACTCTGTTATCAAAACAAGTCTTCAAGCTTCTGTGCTCAGTAATCACTATGTAGCATCCCTGTGCATACACTTGCCCGCATACATTGTTTATCAATAGTTTCCTATTTATAAACAATCTTCCAACCGCTTAATCTCCTTGATCACATTTCCCATGATCAATCATAGCCATCAGATCTTCAATCTTGTCCAAGTTCAATGTATCATTCGATCTGAAAATGTTTTACCTCACCTCGGAACTTGCATTTTCACCTTGGAACTTGTGTTAGGGTATTGCGGTTCAATCTGAGCTGTAGATCTTCCTGCCGATCTTTATTTACCATAGATTATTTAACAAACTTCATTCACGGCTCACCAATCATTTAATCAGTTCTAGCTCATCAGCTTCCTTCATTAAATATCTCATGAAAACATTTAATGCATTCTATTATAGCTCAATTACAACTCGGTAACAACTCGGTGAATACTAAACTTCACTCGGTAGACGTTCTGCCTTTATTAACAGATAGTGATAACCTTAGGGTTTAACGACTAGGTTCTTTAGGGTTTACCGGCTAGGTTCTTTGCTCGGTAACATAGTATAGTATTAACCTTTCAAATAATAGCATATGTAGGATATCAAAACAATCTAATCATCATGATCTCATCATTGTCTAACTCGGTAATAGTTGCCCATTGAATAACTTATTTCTCCCCTTATTCATCATATTCTTTCCGTGTCTTTCACCAACATCTTTATACTCATCAAATCATACTTCTTAAGATATGGCAACATCATACTAAGTCAGAAAACCAATTTCTTGACATCAATGACAATATAATAATATTAAGATAGTAAATATCCTTAATCAGTTATATCCATAGTCATCAACAACCTTCTCAATATCCTTATTGAAATGCCAACAATCTCTCATTGTAATTAGAATGCCAACATTCTTCTTGTCTGTTATAATGCCAACAGGAGATAGATATTTTATGCTAATTATCGATGATTATTCTAGAATGTGTTGGGTTACTTTTCTCAGGGACAAATTAGAGGCTTTTGGAAAATTCAAGCTATACAAGGCAATGGTAGAGAATCAAACCAGTAAGAAAATCAAATGTTTAAGATCTGATCAAGGAGGAGAATTTATATCTAAGGAATTTAATAGATTCTGTGAAGTGAATGGAATCAAAAGACAAGTATCAGCACTCTGGAAACCTCAGCAGAATGGAATTGTGGAAAGGAAGAACAAAACTATTCTGGAAGTAACTGGAAGCATGATATTGGAAGCAAATATACCTCATGTGTACTGGAGAGAAGCAATGAATACAATGGTTTACACTTTCAACAGAGTTCACATCAAAAGTGAAACCGGTAAGCCCCTTATGAACTATGGTTTGGTAATACTCCTACTCTTAAATACTTCAGAATATTTGGAATCAAATGCTATATTAGAAGAGTATGTTGGTAAATTTGATCATAGAAGTGATGAAGGAATTGTAGTCACATAAATCTGTCCACTTAATTAAATGAATACTTGGTATTTATTTGATTATTTAACCATCAATTAATAATTAATTAAATTAATATTTAATTAATTCATCTTAACCCTATTCTCCTATTAATTAAATAAATTATTCAATTTATTTGATTTAATTCACTTAACCAAATTCAGACCATTAATTAAATAAATAAATCATATTTATTTAATTAAATCTTCTCTCACATTTAAATAAATTAATATTTATTTAAAACCCCCAAAATCCCACCTCTCACATTTAAATAAATAAATCATTTATTTAAATCACCTTTATCCTCTACCCACTTGCATTTTCCTACAAATGCAAGTTGCACAATTATTTTAAATAAATAATTTATTTAAATCACCTTTATCCTCCACCCACTTGTATTTTCCTACAAAAGCAAGTTGCACAATTATTTTAAATAAATAATTTATTTAAATCACCTTTATCCTCCACCCACTTGTATTTTCCTACAAAAGCAAGTTGCACAACTATTTTAAATAAATTATTTATTTAAAATCCTATTTATCCTCACCCACTTGAAACCTTTAATGGTTTCCCTTAAAGTATTCAAACTTGATGGCTTTAAAGTCTTCAAACTTGATGGCTTCCTTCTATAGTCTTCTTAAGACTTTAATGGTTTTCCTTAAAGTCTTCAAGCCTTTAATGGTTCCCCTCAAAGTCTTCAAGCATTTTAATGCTTTATCTTCCTTTTTCTCATTTAAATAAATTAATATTTATTTGAATATTTATCCAAATACAACTTGCACACATTTATTGAAATAAATGAATTTTTATTTTAATAAAATCCTATTTTCCCTCACCCACCAAATCCACTTGCAAAATCTAATCCCCTTCTAGATTCTTCTACCCCCTTCCTAATTAGCCTAATCCATCCCCTAATTATTGTCACATTCCTAAGCAAAATGGAGTCACTTCTCAAAGCCTAAAAGTCTTTGATAACCATTAAAGGCTTTCAACCTTCAACCACTAAAAGCCTAAAAGTCTTGGATAACCTTTGAAAGCTTTCAACCTTCAACCACTTAATCCCCAAAGTCTCCAATAACCATTAATGGTTAATTCAACCCTCCCACATGGTTAAAACATTTGTTTTGACTCAACCTCTACCCAACCCAAAGGTCTCATCAGGCCATTAATGCTTTGACCATGATTATCTCTTAAACATTTGCACAAAGGTTTACCCTTGCATTAACTCCTAATCCAGTGGGTAATCCTAATTTAGGCTTGACCCTTACCTTCTAGATAACCATGAGGTCTTCTCAGGCCTTTAATGCCTCCAACCTCTTCTCTCAACCCAATCCTATGTTGACACTTGTCACCATTTTATTGGTGCCAATTGTGCACATGGATCCCCAACTTTCAAACTTGGCCCTTGATTAAACCATTCAATATTAACCCTTCATTTCCCCATTTCTTCTATAAATAGAACCCTTCTCCTCAAGCAAAAAGAAGCATTTAGAGTATTGTTGTTATACTGGCATTAGCATAGAGCTTTTTCATAGCATCACTATCTACTCTTGCATAGTATTTGCTTATCATATTCAACCATCTTGAATCTCCATATGGCATCCATGGCTAGTGCTAAAAGC
This sequence comes from Cryptomeria japonica, assembly GCF_030272615.1. Lineage (NCBI taxonomy): Eukaryota > Viridiplantae > Streptophyta > Pinopsida > Cupressales > Cupressaceae > Cryptomeria > Cryptomeria japonica. The sequence goes on along the minus strand of NC_081408.1, from coordinate 609,610,838 downwards.
TGAGAGCTACACTCATTTGGGACTTGGAGAGGAGAGAAACAAGGGAGAAGCATCAAAAGGCATCATGGAAGCATCTTAGGGAGGCTCTTCTCCTTTCTTTTATTTTGTTAAACTTCTTTCATGCTTTTTGAAATCTCTCTTGATATGTTTGGAATGGTTTTTAGTTCTTTGTTTTGTTTTTATGATTGAAACTAACTTATTAACATTGAACTTTGTTGTTGCCTTGTCCCCATTTCCATGACATCATTTGGTGAACCCGACGTGAATCGAAGAGCAATCATTTTGAAGACTACTAACTTTTGAATGTTTTAATTGACACACAGGTCATTCTCTTGCATTTTTCTTCTCAATTTAGCACCTTCGCAAATTGATACTTTAACGCTATTGTCTATAATGTTGCTCTTTCATGTTAAATAGCACTTTTGTTTTCACACAGAGTAGAGCTATTGTAACAAAGAGTTGTAAGAAAATTCCTTGTAACCGAAAACCAAAAATTTTAGGCTTGTAGAAGCCCACCAAAACATTCAGATTTTTCTAACTAATTATCTTTTGTGCAGGTTTTAACTAACCCCTACAATAGCATTATTTTTAGCAATTTTAGCTTAGGAAATAAATTTGTTCATATTGCTAACTTTGTCTTTCAAGTTAGGATAAAATAAATTCATT